>NC_090873.1:44299924-44322424 GCF_036669935.1 Montipora foliosa
ACTCTGGAACGAGCTGCCTGCCATTAGATCTTAGAAGTCTAGATACAATTAATTTATTCAAGAAACATTTAAAGACCGATCTTTTTAAAAAAGCGTATAATGTTTAACTTTTTGATAATTTAGAATAGGATTTATTGTGATATTTTTATAAATGAGACTGTAAATAGGTTTTTAATTTATTCATATTTTATTACTAGTGGGATCTTCTTTATTTTTTTTGATATTATGAATTATAAAGCGCTTTGGTCAATTAGTGGAGTTAGCGCGATATAAATTATGTTAAATTAAATTAAATTAAATTAAATTAAGGGAGCAAGCAGGCTTTCTCTTCTTGGGGCAAGTGAGAAATATGGGGCCTGGGGAAGAAAGAGACGGCACAGAGTGACAACGTTAATAGCCTGCGTAGCTTACAGTTCTGTTGTTGCGGAACACTTGGACCCTGGGTTCCTCGGTTGTTGCCTTCGAATTGCGTAGCATTCTCTTGAAAATTCCTCTGGCACCCAGAATGGGGTGATCAACACGTATTCCAAGAGTCTTTTCCTATGCTACCAATGCGCTAAAAGAAAGAGAAAAGTGGTGCACCTATTAACAGTCATTAGCCTCCTTTAAAGGTGTCAGGTAAAAGGCCATCATCACCGCAGCTTAATCAACAGCACAGCCTTGATTTTCTCCTTTTTAATTAATTTTTGGAAAGGTCTAGTCTTCAGTTCCACACTACCAACACAGACAAATAGAACCAAACTTGTGGCTTATTGCTGGCAAAAAAAAAAAATTGTTTCTTCTGGATCTTTTAAAAGTTATTTCACACAACTGCCAAAAATCAGACCAGGTAAAAATCCCTGGAGACTAAAAATAAAATATGAGCGTTGCTATTGGTGTTACATGCATTTTACAAATTATATTGTACTCCGTAATATGATAATAAAATTGACACATACAGGAGATTACACTCTTCGGTTTTTGTCACAGCTTTAACCCAGGTGCCCTAGGACGCCCACAGTTGGCGAAGTGTCAAGGCGTCACCGTGAAAAATTCCTCTCCTAATGTCCACCCGCCCGAGAACCATTCCTCCTGATGTCAATACTGTCGTCCAGTTCACCATGCTGTTGCTGATTATAGAGATCATATTCTTGGCAGCCCCAACAATCTCCAGGCATTTCAGGATCCATGAATGCGGCACCATATCATATGCCTTCTTGTAGTCTATCCAAGCCAGTAAAAAGTTTGTCAACCTTCTCCGGTGGTTCTTCAGGATTGCCTTGTCTACAAGCAATTGATCTTTAGTTCCTCGGGATCCCTACCTGCACCCCTTCTGTTCATCTGTTAGCAGTCCATTCCTTTCCAAGTGGTGCTATAACGTCTCTCCCATAACTCCTGTCAAGAGCTTCCACATCATAGGTAGGCAGGCAATAGGGCAGCAGTTGCTGGCCTGGGCACCCTTCACTGTGTCCTTTTGTATCAAAACTGTTCTTCCCCTAACCATCCACTCTGGTACATTCCCTTGACATCTACAGTCTTGCAAGCATTCTTGCAAGCTAGAGTGCAATCCTGTCAGTTTCTTAAACCAGAACCCCTGAACAAGATCGGGGCCGGCTACCTTCCAGTTTGCCATCTTGCTCACTCCATTTCTAAATATCCTCCACAGTGATGCTGAAATTGTCAACCTGGGATGGACTCAAATGACTTTATTTCTCAAGCTATTAACTTGTCTGATACAGAAGAAGGATACACAAGCAGCCATTATGCTAATTCTCAAGTAACATCAAACCCAGATTTGCATACGATCTGCACCAACAGTGAAATCCCAGGAGGAATCGAGCAGACGGGGCGGAACGGAATCAACGAGCCTATAGGTAATGGGGGTGATAACAATACAAACCAAGAAAATGCAAGTAAAAGTGATACCGGACACGACAATGACAGCATGCCAGGTTGTCTTCCAGATTATCTTCCCACTGCCGAACCATCTCTGATCAATTGGGGACAGCGAAATGACGGAAGTATAATTGTCTTATCATCGTCAACCATAATTAGTGCTTACAGTGAGATTGTCAGATGTAAAAAAAAATTGTTTTTGGTACCATATGGAAAAATCGGAGGAGACTTTATAGATCAAGTGATGTCACACATTAATGACTGGAATAACTCCTCTGTCGTCATGCGTCTCTCAAAGCCGCTTTTGTCCTCCTTGCTGCAGGCCTACAAAAACCAGGGCCAAAGTCTAAAGCTAAAGATCATCACAGACGCCCTGGCTAAGCTTTGCACTTCTGAGATCCGCATTAATCGGTCTCAGAGGAATAAGAACCACTGTAAGGAAATCATGGGACTTTCGCAATACTGATATAGAAATTGAAAACGCTGAAGGAGCTATTTATTGACGTTTTTAAAGGGACATTTAGATTTAGGGATTCATACGTTTTAAATTGTTTTGTCTGTTTACATTTTCCTTTCTTTTTCCTTAGTACTTTTTAATACACGTTCTTAATTATTGTAAATAGGTTTCTTTAAGTACTATCTGATATATGTACTTGGAAGATATTGTGATTTTTATATATGACCCTTTGTAAATAGCTTTGAAATTTATAACTTTCGACCATTTTTTGCAAATCAATTGTTATTAGTTGTTATTGTGAGAAATCTATTATTAGAGCTATGCAGTTTACAATAAAATTATTATTATTATTATTTATAGCTAAATATCATAGCTAAATATCATAGCTAAATATCTTTGTAATCTTTTATCGCCGCACATTCCAACTGAACATTGTGCTACCGACACTTTCACTATTATTATTATTGTTATTGTTATTATTATTATTGTTATTATTATTATTATTATTATTATTATTATTATTATTATTATTATTATTATTATTATTGTTGTTGTAGCTTAATACAAAAAAAATGAATTACTTAGATGATGTGGAACCTGGACTACAACCTCACCCAGCTGTTTGCTGTGATTTTCCATTCCAAAAGAAGAGAGACACAAGCAATGTTCTAAGACTTTCCTGCTTTCATCAAGCATGCCCTTCTGCAAATTGTTGCTGTCCTCTGGTCCACAAAAGAAAAATCTAGAAAAATTAGTTAGCACCTTCAACAAAGGTCTTTTGATCTCCAAAGGTCCAGAGAAGTGTATTGCACACTGTACAAGCCTCTGCAGCAATGAACGATACTATATAGATTTGGCCAAGCCTAAAAGTGGAGCTCCCCTCTCTAACCCCAGAAGGCAATATAGTGTATATGGAAATAATTATGCTTCTGCATAAAGTACAAAATTAATCGTCATTATTGTATACAGTTTACAGTGATCAAACACCTCTGAGCTGACAGCAGTAAACAAATAAGCCTTGCAAAGAATTTTAATCAACAACTAAAACTGAAATTACAAGCACAGTAATCTCTTTCACAACACTTTCCGTTTGACTAATAGTCGTTACACCCGCTCTCTTCATTTTCGAACAACAGCAAAACTTTTACTAATTCAAAAGTCAAGATTCGCTTACTCGACTAGAATTTTGCAGTCAAACAAAGCAGCTCACGACTGGACATCCATTTCACACATAAAGCCTATAAAAATGACAGGATCACCGTGATTCAACACGGATTTGCAAACGTTTCAGGCCTTCGATGTTTTAGAGAGTTTTACAAAATATGTGAGGCAGCTAGGCATGCAAAGAAGGAAAACATTTACCTGAATGGCTGAAAGCCAACCGTTGTGTTTTGTCTCTCGCTCTATTTCTCTCAGCTTTACGGTGTTTCATTGTAATGTTCTCTTCTTCTCCTTCCTCGCATTCTCTCGAGGCTTCCTTCCATAATTTTCTCAAATTTCGTCGCCTCTTCTCTCGTGCTCTTTTCTGCTCTTTAATCTTCATTCCCGTTGCTGCTCGTTAATATGATTTCCCGCCAGAAAAACGCGGGTTGCCAAATGCAACGGTGCCGCGCGATTTCCCGCCAAGGAAAATTGCCCGAACACTCTCCTCCTGCCTACCCACCTCCAGCCCGACAGTCCGCACGGGCGGACGGACGGGTGTGTGCTGACGTCATAATCAAAAACCTTATCCATGGAGTTATCCATGGTGCTCCGCTGGCGCACTTCTCGTGCCTGGGCTCCGCTACTATAGGTCAAACTGCAGTGTGGCACCTGGGGCCGATTCTCGAGAGTGCCGCAATTACCCACCCCCCTGTGACGATAACCGAGGGTACTTGTCACTTCAACCGGCTAATCCTGCAACCTCTTACAGCAAACCAACGAACGTCGTTCTTCTGTCTGTCCTCAAAACTTTCACTTTTATCACCGAATGTTTCCTCACAAAGCTTTTACTAGGTTGGCCACCGCCGACAAAGGAGTTTTGTCTGGGAGTACAGCGGTCGATTCCCACCAATGACTCTTGGCATTGGTAGTACTGTGATTAGCATACTTAATTAAACTTGCGCTTTGCGGTTGGTAAAGATAAGGACCATTTACACTCCCTTGGGTGGTGCCACGATTGACACATTTCCATTCAGTAACGGTAAAGGTAAAGGTACACGTTATTTAACGTCGGAAGTTCCTTTACTCTCTAGAGAGTACTCTCCCAGGAAGCCGACGGTGCGCTCCCGTCAGGACCGCTTGGTTTAGTTGGATTTAATTTTGACCGGTATTGCTAAAATGCAAGACTCTAACACCTCTGGCATTACTGGTAGTGCCTCACATGGCAAATGGTCCAGAGGGTGTGGCAGACGATACTCCTCTAGTTACTCTAAAAGAGCTTCATTGATCACATCCGCCAATTCTTGCATCGATAGATCATTCAACTCGTCTATATGAATGCTGTTTCACAAGTTGCTCGAGAAAGACTGGGCTCCACACAAACGTTTCACTTCTTTCCACCAGCGCTTTGGATCCTCTTTTTTAGTACGTTCCACTTTGCTCTTATAGAAGTTTCCTTTGCACGCCTTCCTCTGCGATTAACCATATTTCTATAAAGCCTAAATAGTGCCGACTGGGCGCCATATTTAAGGAACGCCTTTGGGGCGGCCCAACAGACAAACAAACTTCTAGCAAGGAAAACAGATCCACAAGCCCCAACAAGGTGTCCCAAAAATTTCCTGGAAGAGCGAGACGCAGAAACAACCCTGTCACGGCCTCACCCTCTGACAAAGGACATTTTGTCTTTCTTACTAATAAGAGTCCTGACTATAGATACAGCACACAAATTCCCTTCCAGATAGATTCTGCAGCTTCCTGCAAGACACTGCCATGTTACCACCTCTCTAATATGCCTTGGGCCAAGATTCTACCATCCAGAACTTTGACGCTATCGTATACCAGTCCACCGATTAAACCAATAGGTCAAGTCACCCTCGAAGCCACCACAGGTAATTCTGCACAAAACCTCACCTTCCAAGTCATTACCACTGACCAACCAGCCTTACTCTATATAGAGGCCAGCTTAACCTTTGGCGTGCCATCTCTCCATTCTCAGTGACTTCTTAAGAAAATGCTCTACAAGCAACACCTTCCCGTATCTCACAATTGAGTATGAAAATAACCAAGAAGCAGCAGCGGGGCCACTTCCGAGTCTGGCCTAAGCTCTGGCCTTCATTTCAAAAAACTGCACCACTCTCTTTCAAGGCCTGGGTAACCGAGATAGAATCAGTCAAAGCTGCCCTGGAAGCTTATGAAGCCACGGGCCAGCCAGCCCCACCAAACCAGGAAAGACACGGATCTGCTTAGACCCTTTTCAGACCCTCACTAAAGCCATCCGTCGTTCCAACTACATCATCCCAACCTTGGAAGAGAATCTATACTAGCTGCATGGAATCAAATATATGTCTGCGATAGATGTTAAAGAAGCCTTCCAAAGCATCTCTTTGACGCTGAGATCCTGCCTCCCTGATGACCAACTGGCATTTTTAATCAATGGCTGCCATTTGGCATTTCATCTGCATCATGAGATGGCAGCGCCGAATCCATATGGTCCTCGAAGGTCTCTCTATCATCACTATTGCCAATGACATAATTAGTGCCAAGTTGTGGCCCTACCGAAGTGGAGGGAGAATTACAGTGGCCCACAAGGGACATGCGGCAAATTAAAGAGTTGCTGCAAATTAAAACATCAAAAGTATGCCTGAAGGAAGGGCAGATACAAAACACAAGTCACAGGTCATTGTTTTAACAATACAGAACGTATCCTAAACACCATTAATTAAAGCTAACCTTGGGCTTAATTAGGCCTAATGTTAGCATTTGTAAACAATTAGGGTTGTCTCTGTATTGCTAAAACAATGACCTGTGACTTGGGACCTGTGACCTCTGTTTTGTACCTGTCCTTCCTTCAGTGCGCGCGCATACTTTTGATGTTTTAATTTGCAGCATCTATTTTAAATTTGCAGCAACTTTATTCAATTTGCAGCAATTTTATTTTATTTGCAGCATTTCTTTAATTTGCATCATGTCCCTTGTGGGCCACCACGACCGAAACCTTTTTGCTGTGCTTGAGCAATTTAACCAACATGTAAAGCGAGTTAAAGCTGGATTCAGTAAATGAAATTCCTTGTTCGCAAAGCAACCTTCATGGGCCATGTCTTCACTACAGATTGACTCCAGCCTAACCCTGTTACTCTTCAAGCTGTAGTTGCCATACAACTTTCTAAGCAAGGACCAGCGTAACAAAACAGAAGCGCAGTATCCTGGTGAAGGACCTTATCAGCGATTTAAATATTATAAAAAGCTAAAAAGAGCAAGGCTGATTTAACGGTGAAGGAATATACCATGCCTACTCCATCTGACAAACAAGGAATCCGCAGAGACCTTGGAGCCATCAACTACCTGAGTAAATGTTGCCGTCAACTTAGTAGCATCACAAAAAACTATGCAACCTCGCTTAAGAGAAAATGCTGTTCTTATGATTGATTTAAATGTAAATGTAAATGCTTAGTTTATAGTGGAAGTGCACTTAGCTATCAAGCTAGTCCACAGGCACCCCACTTTTAATAATTCGAAAAAAACATGATTAAGAACCCCAACTGGCAGGAGGCTACTAGTTGGCTATTTACAAAGCGTGGAAGAGTTGAATCCGTGACAACCGGAAACAAATCCAAACCAGAGGTTAGAACAGGATTTCAACCCGGGGCAACTGCATGGAAACCCAACGCCCTAACCATTGGACCACGTCGCCTTTTTGACGCAACAAAGCCCCCAGTCACCTCGCCACCATGACTAGCATGCTGTGACGTCACTGGACCAGTTGTCCGAAAACTTGAATGGTACGAGCGGTATATAATATTGCCTTTTAGGTTTGAGGCCTCAAACTCATAACGACCGACAACCTCGTTCCCAGAGTGTCTCTTCTCTGCCTCCTTTGTCGTTGAGGAGAAAGACCTTTTTCTCAACGACAATGGAGGCAGAGAAGAGACACCCTGGGAACGAGGTTGAACGAGCGAGTCTGCTGCAGAAGCTCCTATCCCTTCGCTTTATTGCAAAAACAACCGCACTTTGTTGCATTTTAGTCACAGATGAATGCACTCCAATACCGTGTGAGGAATTTTTGATATGTTACGAACTGAGGGAAATATCATGCACCGAAGTAGAAACTTTCATCTCATATTTAATACGGGCAGAAAAGTGCCATAAAATCAGTCTCCGAAAACAAACGAAAACTTCCTCACACGGTAATTGGGCTAGTACAATTATGTATTAGAACTGAAATTTGGAAGCGATATCTTAAAATCTGTCGGGACATGAGGTCCGAGAAGTTGTAATTTTGGCGTCAATATAACGTCCGAGAAAATTGAGCTTAAAGATTTCGCGTGCATTTCACGGTCTGCTGAATAACTCCGCCCCTTGCTTGAAAGCCAATTACGCTGAGCCAATCAGCATTCGGGCAGGTGCTAAGGTAGCAGATCGTACGTTAAGACTGTCAATTGACACCCGAGAGTCAATTGCTAATGGCTCCTGTTCGGATTTGATTGGACATCTCTGGCTTTGTTTGCTCATTGACCAACCAGAATGCTTGGTTTACTACCTTTTTTGCATTCTACACTGTGATGTTACCTGAAAACTGCATTTCTCTTAGCCAATCAGAATGGAGTAATTTTTTCATGTATAGATGGTTTTCGATCACGTGATGAGACGGCCACGTTGGTGCACAAAACAATAGCAAATTATGGCTCATGTTTTGCATTATAATACAGTCAATTCCCAAAAGACTTTTTTCTATATAATGTTCTGTGCACCAACGTCAGGTTAAAACCATCTACATTATTAAAATTGTATGGTGTCATCAACAATGGTGACTGAAGTAAATAAATGAATTATAATCATAATTCAAAAACAGATATGGAATTCTGCAGCGCATATTGCCAAGAATTAGCTGGGTTTGGACCACCCTAAGACACAAACTCCACTTAAACACATCTGATGTATCTCTTTGAATGAAGTCACCGTGAGCTGAGATCCAAAATTTGCACCGTCAAGAGTTATAAACAACCCGGAGCCCATGACTAGGAGCGAACAACAGCCACGTATTCCTGCCACAGCGTTTTCACAGACCGATATATTTTTAGTTTGAATTTCTCGCGAATGAGACTCCCTGAAGAACCCGATGGCGAATTACATGCAACTAACTTGACGTCATAGCGCCACCGAACCGGAACTTCCTTTGTTTTGTTGCAGAAAAGGTAGTCTAAAATTAGATCGGTCTGTAAAAATGCCGTAGGCTTAGTATGGGAGTTGTTCGCTCCTGAAACAACCTTAGTGCCGGATCACACTAGGATACAAAAACATCGTCATAAAGGCTGCCAATTTCGAAAAAGAAATGGCAAAGCCAAACTTTTTGTTCGGTATCCTGGTAAAAAAAAAACGCCTTGCCCGGAGGCAAGACACCAGCTCCTCTGAAGTTGGGTAGTATTTGACTAGAATTTGTAAGGTTCTCGCGCCTCGGTTGCACTCTTCTAAGCGTTGTGATTGACCTTTGTTTTTCTACAAACGAATGAAAAATCCGCTAACGCAACTGGGCCCAAAGTAACGTCGGCCAATGACAAGATATATTTTATCGCGGGATTATTTAATCAACACTCGGGAGTAAATCGATGGTTGCTTCGTTATGTTTTGGCCGCGATTGGGCCGCGACTGGCATCGTGATAAGTAGTTTTGAATTTTTGCTCGACGCCAAATCGCAACGACGCAGCTATCGATTTACTCCCGCGTGCCCGTGTAGATCCTGCCATTTACGCAGGCTAATGACAAGATGCACATCACGATTCGATTACGATTATCTGACGCACGCGTGGCGTTAAACTGGTCTTGACTTTTAAGAAGACTAATGGGTTATTGACATGAGACCGGGAAGGGAAAGCACACTTTGGCCATCCCTCAAAAGGAGGTTGGACACTTCGTAACAATTGCACGACCCAATATACCGGGACGAACACTAGCCTGTGTACAGCCTCCCGCTCTCCTAAAAAAAAAAAATGGAGAGGAGCGTCTGTGATTTGCCGTTGATAGACGTGTTCGAGGCCACGTGACTTTTTCTGGAATGTCTGGAAAATTATGTGATTGGTTATTACCCCCAATTGTTACATCATTGAAACAACGACTTTTGATTGGCTTTTGTTCCTTTGAAACAACATCTTTCGTTGACACCAAGAACACCGTGAAAGATTTTACGATGAGTTCGTATGTACTTTGTGGATTGTGCATGGTAAAAAGAGCGAATAGAAATCTTGCTGATGGTCTTAGAGGTAACACTTTTAAAGTACAAGAGGAATATGGAGTGTAAATTGGAAAGCGATTCCACGTACATTTGTTGGAATTGTTTGTCAGCGCTGAAGAAACGAAGGGCGCTCCTGGCGAATCTTCACGAGGTGAATAGCACGACTCCCCTCCCCCCTCTCTTCATTTTTTGCTCGGTCAAAAGTTATCTTCTGTGAAACCCAACGGAAACGCTTGCTACGCAGGCTATTACAGACAAAAACGAAAATTTATGATCGGGTGCTCATTTCCTTCACTTTATAACCTCAAATTTTGTCGCTTCACACATTGGTACGACAAAAGAGTAAAGAAATGTACCGAAGTGTAAAACCTATCGCTTTGTAGCCTTCTGGTTCTTGCCCGCTACGTCACCACTTATTCTCCTCTTTTTTGAAGCCAGCTCACCGGGCCGCGCATAACCCAAGGTCAGTTCGCAAAATGTTTGCAATGCGCAGTTGTTTGATCTAGTGTGTGACAGCTAAAATTAATGACAGAGCTGGACACATTTTTACACATTTCACGGTCAATTTGCTGTTACCATGACGAAAGTTGCAGCTCACATTGCAACCAGGCTGACAACCAGAAAAGTTTGATTATCCTCAGGCTCTGGATTGAAGAAATTTGACAGTAGATTAGAAAGATGGCAGACAGTGTGATTCTAAGGTAAAGGAGAGAGAAGATGTTCTTGCTGCCTTGCGTTACCGCACACAGCAAGTCACTCCGCCTTCTCGTAACACTTTTGAGGGACGAAAACAGCTGGTTTTTCCGTCATCCCGTACATTCAATGGGTTACAGGATCTATCAAGAACGTTTTGAGTAGCCACAACGTAAAAGCTGCCCCGCAAACCCTTTCCAGACGTGCTCAGTCATATTTTTGCCAAACCTAAGGATCTCGAACTGAAGGAAAAAGGAACTGACGCCGTTTACTAAAGCCATTCCGTGCAATGACTGTGATCAAGAGTATCTACCGGACAGACCAAACGTCAGTTTAGCGCATGTTTGAAGGAGCATCCAGAGGCGGTTTTTCTTTGCAAGGAGGAAACTGCGTTGAAGAAGCATGCTTGCCAATATAACCACGCAATTGCGTGGGGGGTAATTTTAATTATTTAATTCCACCAACCTGCGGTATCATCAACACCGTTATTTGGAAGATTGGCACATAAATGCCGCCTACGACTTTTGATCCCCCCCGATGAAAACACTAGACAGGAGTGTCGAAACTTTTGAAGCTAATTTCAAGTTTCTTCAAACAGATTGTTACCAACTGATTGTTACCAAATGAAAGAAAACATTAATTTAAAGCTACTTAAATGTTATAAGGTACTCAGGATAACACTGAGAGTCGTAAAATACAACAAAGATCGTTGGGTTCCCTGTGTTGTCGACAACTGACTCATACAGAATCTCTGGAATGGAAGGATTTTTCGGAGGAGGAACAATCATGGCTGAGTTGCCTACACAACATTGCCCAACAAGGACGCGGGCGAGGTACATGTAGCGAGACCCAGCTCCACCCCCTGCATATCCAACGGAGTAAGAGGCATCTCTGGCAAAGTACACCCCGCGTCCAAACGCAACTCCTGAAAACACAAAAAAACAACAAATTATTATTGATTTGCAAGAAAGAAAAGGATTTAGACAAAGTACTGATTCCAAAAAACACAACAAGATACAGTACAGTACAGTAACTATCTCCAAGTGGATAACATTGCCTCACATTCACGAAGTGATTGATGCTTGATCCCGGTTCAATTTACTTTCCATATTTGTCCATAATACGGACATCCTGGAGCTGGTTCCGAGGGTATCTGATTTAGAGAGAATGGACTGTATTCTTCTGAGACTGAAGCCTAGAGCCGCTCAATTTCATCATACATCCCTTATATGCGAGCTGCAGTCTGTAGCTGGATATGGGATTTGGGTCTACATAAGAAACCCCTCACAACATGTCACCTCCCCTCAGCAACTTCAAAAATAAGTACTTACCATGCGCCCCACAAAAACTCTTGTTAAAGCCCTGCGTGTTTATAGAAGTTACATTTTTAGCATCGGTGCCATGAAATAGCTGTCGTTCATTATTTCCTCCGTTGTCTTGGTCCATTTTTTGTTTTCTCACCACATAAGACTGATAAAGATGGGGATTTTGAACTCGCTCGATTTTCTGAATATTGAATCCCTGGGCAGTTAAATGAAATTTGCTGGCTACAGTTTGGTACTCAGAGGACCCTACGGCGAGTGGTACCAAGTGCACAGTCCTACCATGGTAAGGCATTGGATCCCAGTGCTTTGGAAGAGAAATACCTGAAACACACGAAAACAGAGATTGATTTTTTGCCTATAGGGTAATCGCCTTCCACGTGGAAAATGTGAAGAATAACATACAGTTCAAATACGGTGTAATAAATACAGCTGACGTAACCCAAGACTAGCAAACTTACAACAAAATAACCTTAGAATTAACTTACAACAAAACAATCAATCGTACAACAAAGAACACCGAGGAAGAGTTTGGTATTACCTAATGTTACAGCCGTTGAACAATCTTTCTCCCTAGACATGTCAATTAAAATTCAATTCCTGACCGTGCTCTGAAACTCCCATTGATAAAAAAGATTCGTGGAAAAATTGCGTTACTTCCGTTTCTCTTCAAATTTGGCAGACCGGATGTTGATAAAATTAGCCATCCTCGGAGACCCAAGGGCAGTCAGTCGAGACGGGACGAGAAATTCACGGGCAAAATCGGGACTGGCGTTAAGTTTTCAAGTAAGGTGAGAAGAGCCCCTGGGAACATACCTTTAACAGGCGAGTTCCAGAGAAAATAACATATCTACGGTCGACGTTTTATTTCTATTGCTCTCCCTGTCTGGTTCGTACAACAGACATACCTTGCGACGAAAATTTGGGTCGCAAAAGGACCAGCAAAATCTAAGGGAGGACAATTGTCTGTACATGTGTAAAATCAAAATGCTTGGTCAAAGCACCTTCGAATATCCTACTAGAATGAATCAGGAAGAAGACCAATTGCAAGGGAAGGTACTAGTCGTCTTTTAGCAGCCTTTAGAGTTCCGCTTCTAAAATTGCCATGGCAAATTAAGTTTGGTGAAAGTAGTGCTATCTTTGCTTTGACGCATTTGTCCTAAATGCAAAATATATGTGCAATGTCCCGCAGTTAAATAAACTTTTGCAGTTATGAGCCTAGAAGTGTTTTTGTCAATTGTTGCCGCCTCTGTGGCTTAAAGTTCGATGAAACAAATGTTAAGAGAAAGAGAGACATCACTGGCAATTTCGTAAAAAAATTTTGAGACATTCTGTGGCCAAACAATAGCCGGCGATGGAAGACCCCAAGCTGTTTGTGATACTTGCAAGTATCGAGTACGACGCGCATAGAAATTTCGTAAAGAAAGTGCGATTACAGCAGCCTTGAAGTTTCATTTCTGACATCTTGTCAAAGCGGAAACGAAACAGCTGCTATCGTACAACGGAAACCCTCAGGTAAAAGACTTGTATCTAAGCCCGCAGATGAGAGGCAGGAAGATCATGAGACAGGTGTTTTTCAGCCTGAATTGCATAGCGTGATTAATCTAAATGTAATTATAAAAGAAACAGTGGGGCAACCAACCAAACCTCTATTTTTCAGTGCGTACCCCAAGTACAAAAAAATAGACGCTCCTTGAGCGTACACTGGGTTGCCTGTGGTACGTGTTACTCAGAAAAAAAAAAAAGAAAAAAAAGGAGGGACTAAGTTGGGTGGTATTGAACTGCAGCGTTCCAGGCAATTTTTTCAAGTCGGGGGTCATTAAGACCATTTAAGCGGTAACCCAGAAGTCGAACCAGCAGGGGTCCTTTGGCTCACACGTTCATACGACGAAACAGATCTTTTTCTGCGGTTAAAAACCTGGCTACCAGCCTATTAATCATTTGTTAGAAAGAAAAAATTCCTGTCATCTTTAGAAAAAATAGACACGCCCTGCGTACATGTGGCAGTGCAGTAATACAGCGCTTTATTCCATATTGTCAACTAAGCTGTGTTTTGTCTTCCAGTAGATTGTAGTTGTCTTTGCGTAATATGTAGCTCTAACAGTACACGATATTGTTTTGGTATTGTATATCATTGTAGTGCCATGGTAGAAGTCTTAGGTAAATAGCCCCTTGAGAAGACATGTGGTTACTAGAAAAGTACTAAACCCAGAAAGATTGAAGAAAATAAAAGGGAATTGAGAAATATTGGCTTCTAGGTTGACATGTTGATCATTTTCAAGTTCCGTCAGAACTTCTTTTCACCACAAGTTAAGCGAGCACTCAGCCCGCCTGGCAGCTTTGTCATACAAAAGTTCACTAACCTAATCCTTATCCGGCGGGGTTAGTATCTGGATGTATATGGGTGACCTAAAAAATTACCACTTCGTAACAGAAGCATAGGACCGAAAACTCTATTTTAACGCTCAAAAATGCGAACTAAGCAAGGTACAGATTTTGTTAGCTTGCTTTATGCAAAACAAATATTAATGCAAAAGTAAATAAATATTGATACACAGTTTTTAGGAAGAGCAGAAGGAAGTTTTCAGGACGGTCGATCAAGAATAAAATATTTTGCCATCAGCAAGAAAATGTACGACATGAGGACAACATTAATTTTGAACCGCGAATATAAAAAGTTACCATAATCAAAAAACATTTTAAGAGATTTTTGCTACGTTCAATTTTGTTGTTGTACTCTTGGCTGCACATGTATAAAATCGCAAAATCGAAAGTGACATCGAATTCAGCGGGCGCCGTGATCAAGTTACCGCGGCGTGTTTACTCGCGAAACAGTGAAGCATCTGTGTCAAATGATGGCAAGATACCGGGTTTTTGTTTTTGTTAGTTTTCTTTTACTTTCAAGTGCTATAAAGTTTGACATGAAATGTGCGAATTCAACACAAAGATCACAGTTGCCCAACTCTTGAGGTTGATAATTGTTTCTGCAAAGTCAAAAATTTACTCTCCAAGACGAGGTTATTTATCACCAAGTAACTACATCGTTTTGCAAATAGCAGCTACTTTATTATTCATGAGCGCCACAATTTTTTGCTGATTTTGGGGCTCATTTTGTTGAAACTCAAGCACGCTTCCAACAGAGCTGTTTATTTTCGTGAACCCTTCCTACTTCAATTGCGTGCGTGCAAACAAGACACACAATCCGTGTCACAAAGCATATGCAATTAAAGAAATTTCTGACAGTTCACGCAAACCCTTTTCGAAAGAACCTTGACCGTAAATAATGAAGCACAAAAGAGACCACAAGCTTTCATTCAAATAATTCTTCACTGTCACATTTCGCATGATTTCGAGTGCAATTTGGAATAAATAAGCACGAGCAAATTGTTTCAAAGACATCTACCACAGGTGTACGTTGAATTCCCTGGTTGCCGTGGGACATAACTATAGCATCTCGGATCTGTATTACATCGAAAGCAAATTACGAGAAGCCGATAAACTTAATCTTTCGATGAATGTCTGTTTGTCTGTTGCTTGTGAACTTTTAACACATCCTTTTCTCTTTGTATTTACGCGCTTCGGTGTTCGACATTTTCAAAGTTCATGATGTGGTTGAAATGGTGGACATGGCTTGCAACTTTGGAGTTTTGGTCAAAACCTGCCACTGCCTTTTTTCTCCGTAATTCGGGTCTTTAATGGTCTTTCGTTTTGGCCATAGTACACAAACTTACACTGTGTGCAATTGATTTTGTACACTATGCCTGATTTCTGACAGTCAAAATCGTTCAACTCTTTGGGGCGCGGAAAAAGGCTGTGTTGATGGTTAGTTGTGGTTTGTAAGCTACTTTGACCTTTTGTTGTTTCAAAATGCGACCTATTGTCTCGGAAACGCCCTGTACATACGGCAGCACTACAAAGCCATGGAAGTTGTTCTCGGCGGGTTGTTTGTTGCAGTTTTGCAGTCGCAGTTTTGAATTTTGAATAAAGGACATGAGATAATTGTTATCTCGCAGAACGGCTTTGACTCGTTGCGTTTCTTCTCGTCTTCCTTTATTAGTTGACGTAATGTTGTTTGCTCTTTTCAGCAAAGTGTTAACCACGGATCTTTTGTGCCACAAAGGGTGACACGAAAAGAAATCGAGATAACGCTCGGTGTGTGTCGGTTTTCTGTAAACATCCACTTGAATTTCGGTGCCGCGTCTACTTGTAATGATTTCTAGAAAAGGTAAGCCTATTGGTGTTTTCAAGTTCCAAAGTGAACTGTATATTTGGGTTAATTGAGTTCAGATGTTTATGAAACTCGTCGACTTGATCCTTTTTTAAACAAGAATGACTATCGTCAACAAAGCGAAACCACCATTTGGGAGGGTGCGGGAATGTGGAGATAACCGTTTCCTCAATTTCTTCCATAACCAGGTCGACTAAAACTGGACTAATGGAAGAACCCATGACACATCCTAAAATTTGTTTGTAGTGGTCGCCATCATATTTGAAGTAATTGTGGTTGAGTACGAAGTCTGAAAGTTTCAAGATGTTTTCAACAAGAAGATTGGTTCGTTCTGCTAGGATTCCGGTCTTATTGTAGCAATACAATACAACTTTATTGGTTCATCCACTACATGCTTTTCTAGAAACCAATTACAATATAAGTATAAAATCTAAATAAAAGAATATATCACAAAGATACCAACAAATAAAAAGATATACATCATCAGATTCGCATTGGATGTCTTATTTGCTAAAAATGTATAAAAAGCGCGATTCATAATTTGTTTTTTTAAAGAATCTAAAGAGCTGATATCCCGAATGTTCGTAGGCAGGTTATTCCATAGAGAAGTACCACTGTATTTAAACGATCGCTGTGCTGTTGTTGTTCTGCAAAGAGGTACATGCAGTTTGTCCTTATTTCTGGTATTTCCCTCATAGATCTCCGATTTTGTTGTGAAAACGTTTCGTAAAGTGAGACCGTTGAGGCTTTTATAAGTAATAATAATGTCTCTGACCTCCAGCTGCATAGCAACCGGAAGCCAATTTAAATCTTTCAAATAGGGCGTGATATGTTCGAATTTACGCGCACCAGTAACGATCCTCACAGCAAAATTCTGTACCTTTTGCAGGCTCTCAATATTTTTCTTGGTCACACCTGCCCACACAGACGAGCAGTCAAAGAACAATTTACTAAACGCTAAAGCATTTATGATCTTAATCAGTGTTGATCTGTCAAATAAGTAATTTACGCAATTTATTTGACATAAGCTACCCGTACATCTGGATACTAAGTCAGTCACATGTTCATCGAAACTCAGATGTGAATCCATAACAACCCCCAGACTCTTGGCAAAAAGGATGGAAATATCTCTTTGCCAAGCAAGGAAACAGCAAAACCTTCTGGCACACGAGATAACATCTGAGGAGTTCCGAGTAGCAGCAACTTTGTCTTAAGTTATCCGGATTAATCAAGAGGCTATGTGCACAGCACCAGGTGGCAATCCTTTGTAGATCTTCAATCAAATGCACCTTAGCCACCTCTGTCTTTTGAACTCGAAGAGAAAAATATAGCTGCGAATCATCAACGTAACTCTTCAGGGAGCAAAGGGACGGGACGCTTGGAAGATCGTTTATGTAGATGTTAAAAAGTGCCGGTCCCAAAATCGACCCCTGGGGCACACCATGTGCCACCTCCCTGGGATCTGACACTTCCTGGCCTATTCTAACGCACTGAGCTCTGTCCGACAAATAGCTCCTAAACCATTCGATGGCTTCTCTGGAAACACCTAATACTCGAATCTTGCTAAACAAGATCTTGTGATCGATGCTATCAAAAGCCTTTGAAAGGTCTAGTAGCACTAGCGCTGTGATCTGTTTTCGATCAATAGCTTCAAAAACCATACCTGACATGAAGATGTTAAGGGTCTCGGTGGAGTGCTGCTTCTTGTTCCCGTGCTGGTGTTCCGTCAAGCAATTTCGACGTGTCATATACTCCGTCAGCTGGTTTAAAGCCGCTCGCTCACAGATCTTAGAGAGGGCGGGCAACAGTGGTACGGGTCGATTATCATTAGGAGTGTCATGCATGATCCCCCTCCTTTAATAATGGCATAATGGTACCACCTCGGACTCCCTCCAAGACGTTGGAAACACGGAAGTTAAAAGTGAGCTATTTATTATATCTGTCAGGACAGGGAGTATGACTGGTAGTGCATCTTTTATTAGTGCAACTTTTATTAGCCTCTCCTTAGTTATTTTTAGGACTAAGTGGAGGTGAACAGAGACTTCACATCGAAGGAGACCATGACTTCTTCCGCAGTTACTAAAACAAGGAATGACCTACAATGACCTAAAATGACCTTCAATGATCTACAATGACCTACTACAATGACCTACAATGACCTACAATGATCTAAAATGACCTACAATGACCTACAATGAGGGCCCAACATAGCTTTGGCGGGATGCGGGATGGGGCTTAAAATCGAGGCGGGATGTGGGATATGAAAAATTTTAAAGGCAGGATGTGGGATGAAGATACGACGGCGAGACTGGCGAGCCCAGGATATGCTCCGTTTTCGTAGGCGGGATTCGGGATAGGATAGTTATCTGCGGGATAGTAAGTAACCTCAAGTGACTTGAAGAGCTTTAATTTGCTTGGAGAATGAAAATTTCGGCTAAAAGACCCTAAAACGATCCCCAGAAACCACGCAAAAAGGTAAAATGGACCTATTCCGGTCACGCGATTTTCTGTTGTTTGTCCTCTCGGAGTAACAAGTGGCGCGGGTTAGAAGTAACCTTGTGGTCAAAGGGCCGATCTCTTTCAACCACGTTGCGTTCGTTGACGACACCGTCAACTTCGCCAACCACGACTGAAAAATTAAACCTGTGACATAATAAACTGCATTGCAATTTATTATGAAAGGGAAAGCGTTAGAAGTTGCTTTCTCCGTAAGGAAAAATTTTGCAGGGGATGGTACTCCAAGGAATGATGATGGACTTGCAGAAAAATGCAGGCTTTGTCAGCCGTCTGGTATCTGCTCAGAATTCAACAAGGTGGCATATGTTCACGACACTCAAATGACCTGTATCAAGATGTTCACAACCCTAAAGAAACTGCGGAATTCGGCCTTTAATAAGAGTATTGGAGATCTATTTTCTGTATTTTCCGTTCATGAAAAGCACCAGGCGTATGACTCCTGCGACCTTTCAGGTGCGATCTTTAGAGTGAGCAGGTACTTACAGTTACTCTACCAGAGTAACACTAACTGCCGCGTGCTACTTTCTTTAAATGGCCTCGAAGGAAGCGTGGCAGCGAAGATGGTGGAGTCAGGCAGGAAGCTACTCAAATGGGGATTGGGCTGACAAATGAAGAAACATCTAGATCCGCTGGGATATGACAATATCAATCTACTGAGTTGCATGACCCTTGGTGTAGTCTTTGCCGGGAAGCACAGCAAAAGAAGCATTAAAATGCACAGCTGCGACTTCATGGTCTGCTTATATCACACAAGCTGTGGGTCATGGTGCCGAGTCCCCGAGTCCACAATACCACTACCTCCAGCGATCAAAGCCACGAAAGACGAAATTTCAAAGATGCAGGACTGGACAAGTGCGCATGGGTCTATGCGAGAGAGAAGTGTGCGCCAGGAAATCACCATGGCAAGGGCTGGAACACGTCCAGATTACCTGTATCAAAAGGAAGTTGAGGTTGGAGAAAAAGTCAGCTTTCGGTTGACTTCAAATGCCACAAACAGAGACATGCCACACGAGGACGAACCTGAGAAGAATACTGTTGAAGACGAAGTGTCCGAATTCGACTCCAGTAATGATTAGGGTAGTTGTGCGGGTGAAGATCTTATAGAAGACGAAAGCAATTTAGGGAATCTACAAATTACTCGAGATATAGATTTTCTCATGGGAGCAGCATCCCGAGTTGGCCGATCTGTTCGTTTTAACAGTCGATACGTTTTCTAAAGTAGAGCCAGGAGCTGAAAATCAGCTGTTTCTTGAAAATGGCCAGCACCTGTCGTTGCTGACAGTTACGTTCAGTTGCACTGGGTAAGGCTCAGTAAAGAAACAGCTTCATTACGGCGCATTTTCCCCCTCACCTGAGCTGACCTAAGTGTATCTTTAACCTTTTCAACACTGACTGTAAATAGAATGTTCGCTCACTTCAATACCCCGGGGGGGACCCCCGGATTCAATCCTCCGTAAGTGGCGTTTTTCAGTCTAACTGAACTTTTGCGTAAGTAAAGTCATGACATTACTGCTGATGGGAGTACGTTATTGGAAGCTATATAAACTGTCATTCACTCTAAATAGCGGCGGGATGCGGGATAAAAAAAGCCTATTTTTGAACCTCTACAATGACCTACAATGAGCTACAATGACCTACAATGGCCAACTACAATGACCTACAATGACCTACAATGACCTACAATGGCCAACTACAATGACCTACAATGACCTACAATGACCTACAATGGCCAACTACAATGACCTACTACAATGACCTACAATGACCTACTACAATGACCTACTACAATGACCTACAGTGATCTACAATGACCTAAAATGACCTACAATGAGCTACAATGACCTACTACAATGACCTACAATGATCTACAATGACCTACAATGAGCCACAATGACCTACTACAATGACCTACAATGACCTAAAGTGATCCACAATGACCTACAATGAGCAACAATGACCTACAATGAGGTACATTATGAGCTAAAATAGGCTAATGACCTGTAATGAGCTAGTCTGAAGTGTCCGCCCTTTGGTGGGTTTGGGCGAGGAGAAGGCCGACAAATCAGACTAGTAATAAGCTAAAATAGGAGATAATTTGCGAGGGCACCGCAGCATGTTTGCAGCACAAAGGTTACAAACATTCCACGTAATTTAAAAGATGAGACACGTTCGAGCTGGTGATTTCCAATACAAATAGGTGGAATTACAGAGTTCAGGTACTCCATAAAATTTATCAGCATTTCATTACACTTCCGAGGGTTTAGCTTCATCTTATGGGCAGTACAAAATGAATGTGTGTCTCTAACAGCCAAATCGAGAAGGCTTATTGAATTGCGAGGCAGGATTTCTACAACTGTGGTATCATCAACGTATTTTGCTCTCACATTCCAATCCTTCAGTTAATTAGTTAATTCAGTTAATTAAGATTTTATCGTTGCCAAGCGAAGCCTTGATATTTCTACATTTTCATTTTAGCTTTAAAACAAAGGAAAACCATGCAAGGGTCTTTTCACAGTTTGTTTCTGCCTTCAAGGCCACGTGCGTAATTGCTGTAGTCATTTGGGCTGTCACGCAATGGACTAAAAGCGTTGCGTGACAACGAACACTGGATGTTTTCTGCTCATCAAACTCTTCACCATGATCCTCTTTTGTCTTTTCCTTTGATTGTAAGCCATTTAAGTAGGCCATTGTAGCTCATTGTAGGTCATTTTAGCTCATTGTGGGTTATTGTAGATTACTGTAGGTTATTGTACATCACTTTAGGTCATTGTAGCTCATTATATGCCATTGTAGGGCTCTCTTTGTAGCTCATTGTAGGTCATTCGCTAATTTTAGCTTATAATGTACCTCATTGTAGGTCATTGTAGGTCATTGTAGATCACTGTAGGTAATTGTGGGTCATTGTAGATCATTGTAGGCCATTGTTTGTAAATCACTGTAGGTCATTCCTTGTTTTAGTAACTACGCTGATTTATCGCAGTCTTAGCTCGACTTGCGTGACGAAGGCAAAACTCCATAACGAGGTAGACTGCTCTACTTGGCCGAAGTCACGCAAAACACCGGATGAAAGTCGAGAAATGCCATGCCGTACTCGAAAACAGAAAATTGTTTGGTTTGGAATAGCTGTTTCAATTTGGAGTTTGCTGCTTTGTTTCTTGCAACGTTCACTTTCTTACGATCGAGGCCATGCGAACTTCAATCCAAGCAACAGACTGAAAGTCCCGTTCGACAGTGTCCGCAACAAAAGACCAGCTGCCATTATGGCTTCTGATGTTTTCTCGTCTTGTTCACAATTAAATTTTTCTTTCCCTTCTGTCGTCGTGGAACCTTCTGTCTCCGGCCAGAAGTCAAATTTATTTATGTTTGTTCTCATCACTTCTGGAGTGGGTGGCAAATTCTTCTCGGAGAAACGGGATGCGATTCGGAATACGTGGTTAAATCAAAGTGGCGCTAACGTTTGGTGGAGACATGCCTTCGTTTTGGGAAGTGCTGATAATCGCGATGGGCCCAGCGAAAACGAAATCCAGCGAGAGGCAGAGCTCTATAACGATATATTGCAGTTCAGCAGCATCGACAAGTACAACAATTTAGTGATCAAAGTTCTTTCTGGCTTTCGTTGGGCTGTCACGCAGGTAAACCCGCGATTTATTCTAAAGGCCGACGATGATGTGTATGTACGCTTACCCCATTTGATGATCTGGCTTACTTACTTTGGGAAGGGTCAATTTTACGGGGGATATGTCAATAATGGGGGCATTTATCGCAAGCTCTTAGGACCTTTAGTTGCCCGTTTTTATGGGCGTAACAGTGTATCCTTTGACTGTTACCCCGAAGCTCGTTTCCCACAATATTCCGCTGGACCCTTCTACGTGCTATCGTCTGATGCAATGGTATCTTTACTCCAAAACATGCGTAGATGGAAAGTATTTCCTGTAGAAGACGCATATGTGGGAGTATTAGCAAGAGAGAGTGGCTTAAAGCCCGTAGGTATTCCCGGATTTAAAATAAATGACTATCGGAGACTTTACCACAGGTGTACGTT
>NC_090873.1:44329924-44334924 GCF_036669935.1 Montipora foliosa
GTATGGCCGCTGGGTCTACGCAAACGACAGAAAATCTTCTTCAAATAGCGCTCTCGAACGTGGCTTTCGAGGTTTTTTTTGCGTAGGATGAAAGTACTGGTACCTCGTCGAGTGATTTTGGGTCGCTTTCTTGGGAAATATCCATTGGAAAGATGAATTATTTGAAGACTTCGAACGTGAGCGCTCAAAATGTCATACATTTCCCTATAATCAGGGGCACCAGAATGGCGGAAACCTAATTTGCATAAGGTTATGACGTCAGCTGAAAACCGAGAATTGTTATTGCGCTTACGTTCTGCGCATCTTCAGATACTCGGATTTCCTATCGCCGATGCTTACTAATACAGGAATATTTTTGCGCGGTTTAAAACTATCCGGAGAAAGTATATCTTAGTAAGTACTCTTGGTATCCAAAAAGAAAATTGGGGGTAACCATGCATTTTTGAGAGATAATTAAGCTTCAATTTGGGAAAGAACGCCATACATTGCTTTGTATTTCAAAGCTTTTTACAAATATTGTTGATTAATTATCTTCCAAAAAGGTGCGATTACCCCCAATTTTCCTTTTTGATTTCAATAACACTTGTTAAGATCTACATTTCCCACATAATCATAAACCGGGGCAAAAATATCTTTAATTAGTAGGCACCGTCCTTAATCAGTGAAATGCCAAATCTGTAGAGATCACAAAAGGGCTGCTGATTGCAAGAGGGATAGCCTGCTTGCATGCGGTAGATGTAACACGCATCAGACCCAATATTGGAAGAGCGTGGGATAG
Source organism: Montipora foliosa (assembly GCF_036669935.1). Taxonomy (NCBI): domain Eukaryota; kingdom Metazoa; phylum Cnidaria; class Anthozoa; order Scleractinia; family Acroporidae; genus Montipora; species Montipora foliosa. The sequence goes on from NC_090873.1 coordinate 44,330,703, forward strand.
GTCTGGGCCGGGTGTCAAAACGACGGGGTTGGCTACAGGTGGGATGTATCTGTAAAATTGTGCATAACCAAAGAAGATACTAAATTGTGGCTGACAGCATTTACTGATGCTTTCGACACCCTTTTTCAACGAGTCTCTTCAGTTACATTGCAGGACATTACAGTTGAAGTTGCTACTCCACCTTTCTAATTCGCAAGCTTCACTTGCACCACTTTAACGCAAGCTAGTTTGTTAGTGTAAACAGACTGTGTTTATCGGTACCCATTTAAAGTTTAATATTATCCTTACATTGACCAAGTCATCCCACGTGAACGCTTACCGGCGTCTTGTCTTGTTTGTTTTTTTATGCCAACACGCATCCCACGTCAATAGAAATTAAAAATAATAGGTGTGAAAGTTTACTAATTGGGGACTAAAAAGTATTATATTTACAAATAAACAATGGATATCTTTCAGCAAGTTCCTCCGTGCTTTTTTAGCTACTGGTAACTGCGATTCCACAGAATACCACATTAAATTGGCGGCTGGAAGAAAATACATTATCGATTAGAGGGAGCCCAGTACTGAGCTTATAAAGGTACGCGACGCTTTAGAGCCAAGAAGTCAGCTGCCTTCATTTTTAACTTGTCTTGACAATACCATATTTATACTGCTAAGTATCTTTTCGCTATTAGAGAAGATTAGTTGAAAAATCTGAGAGAGACCACTGTCCTGGCGTGCAAAACATTCACTTCCGGTGTCCGTCTGTGCTCAGGGAGCTTAAGCACGCGCGCTTTTGAGAAGCGGACGGCAAAACTTCCTCATTTTGACAAGAAATTGTCGAAGTCCATCACTCGTCGCTTTTACGATTCCAGGTATTTAATTGTTTTCACCGCCTGCCTAGTTTATCCAACTGACTTTTCAATATTGAGCTCGATAAGGGTATATTTTGTTTAAAGATCCACTAAAACGCCATTCGCGTTACATGACTTTCGACGCCATTGCAGGTTAAGTTTATCATTTTACTGTGTCCACCAGAGAAATCTACGCATTTCCACTACCCCCTCGATCCTAAGGAAATTAAATTATTTGTGTGGGGCATATTGAAGAAATCACTCCAATAATAACATCTTTTAGGTTGAGACTTATCTGTTGACTTGTTACCTGAAATATATATAGTTCGAAGGCTTTCCAAAACTTATTTGAATGAGGACAATGGAACCGAAGATGGTATAAAGTTTCCTTCTCATGGTTGCAGAAAGAGCAATAATAGTTTTCAATGTAACCGATCTTATACAAATTATCATTAGTGTACAAAATTGTATTTAGGACTTTATATTGAAATGCCTTCCGGTAGGGCTCACAAGTGACAGTATGTAGAAGATGATAAGACTTTTCAAGTTGATCTTTAGTAATATTAAATTCCCGTTGCAAGTTTATACTATTGTTTGGAAGGCGAGCCTTAGCGCCAACTAAGAGGGTGTAATAGTGTTTTGATTTTGCTTTAGATACCGGCATCAAATACGCATTCAGAATATTTAAAAGAAGGTTTTGATAGATCGAGAGTAACATGCCATGGGGTGTATACAAAACGTGGCCTACCCTATGGCCTACCGGTGGTCAAATTAAAAAAAAACGCAGAGCATTGCCGCAAATCTTTCAACGTTAGGACTGTCTCACCAACGACTTTCTTCTGCTGTTTTGGCGGCCGCGGTTTGATCAGTATTAACCTACTGATAGAACAAGGAATCGAGGAGCAGAATGCCGGATAAACTCAACTTTGGGCAAACATCATCACGACTAGTCCGACTGGGTTCATGTGGACTGGGTTCCAGTTTCTTTTTGAAACCCAGAAGTAGCCTGTTTCAGGCTTTCAGATAGTCGAGAAAACGAAGAGACCTGCGTGTGAAAAGCGAGTGGGGGCGTTCTTTTCGTTTTCTCGACTATCTGAGAGTCTGGAACAGGCTAACCCGGAAGATGTCTGAGGACGGCTCGGGCGTGGTGGGGTATCTAAAATAATACATATTTCTGTTTTAACAAGTATGAAATAATTTAGTAAGTCTAAACCCAGATGTCACAAATGGGAATGATTTCCGTACAGGTCCCTACTTCATTATGCATGCAGAATAAATTAATTATTCATTCGCGCTATTGTTTTGTAGAACAATACGTATACCCATGAGAACCGAATATATACATGGGTAATTTGTACTTACGGGATGAATAAAAACGGATCTCATTTTTTCTCTCCCTCCCTCTCTCTCTTCTTTCCCTTCATCGCCCACACCGTTACTCGTTTTTGTCCCAGCTTTCCCCTTTCTATCCCTTCGTCTTGTTCTTATTTCCAGATCCCGCTCGGCTTTTTCTGCCATTTTATCCCACGATATGTCAGTCGCAGCTTGCCTTGAACTCCGACCCACTGTAAACCTCTGGATTACTTGTCCCTGTTCTTTACCACTGAGCTAACGTGTCAAGTTGCTAGTTCACACCTTGAAAATGATATTTATTTTGAATTCTGGCTGACCATTTACATAACAATGACACGTAATTATATACACGTGCCGCGCCGAGCACCTACAATCGCACTTACACTTGTAGGTTACCGTTAAGAGATCCCTGTTTTACTACACTTATAACAACCCATCCCTTTAATAATGCTAACCGTAACCCTAATTACGACTAAAGGCACTGTTTAGGCTTAAGGTTAGTCCCTGTGATAGTTTTAGGTTTTCCAGTATTGCTGTGAACTGTGACCTGCTTTTCCCTCGTGCGGCACACTTATAAGTTCACTGCGTGGAAGCGTATACCACGCTTAAAGTCTGATTGGTGCATCTTTCATAGGAAACTTTCATGCACGAGTTCATTGCAATTAAAATCGTTTCATATTTCCCTTCTTTTGAAGCAAACTTGTGTCTTCGTAATAATCAAGATGGCTACCGAAGTAAAAGGGTCAGAGCAATGGGAAATTTGATCATTTGGAAACTGTCCCGCTTTATAGCCTTTCCAGAGTTGTGCATAGAGTGGTGCAAAGAAAACAATTTACTTTCGTCTTCCGTGTCCAAAACCTGTGTAAAAACGCAGTCAGTTGGCAAAGACAAAGTGCCGCATCGGGAGATGGATCTGTTTCGTGATGCTCAAGAAAAAACTGCAATGGATAGCCTTCAATCCGCCAAAACACATATTAATTTTCTGACCGTAAACTTTCCTTGAAAAAATATTAGCCCTAGCTACCTGTGGCCGGAAAGTTTACAACTGCCTACAAGACAAGGGCTAACATTATCTCACCGCAGTTAACCATCGCCTAAACTTCGTCGACCCAGACAAACGAGCCCACAGCAGGGCATTGAAAAGACATGATGGGGAGTGAAACGAAGTATGCCTCGTACGGGAACATCCATGGATCTCTACCAAAGCTATTTACTTGGAAGTATCATTGAGCATATTGCCGATCTCTACAAAGAGCGATAAATCGCAAAATCCCTCTAAATGCACCGTTCGTGATCCTAAATACAGGAAAGGAAGAAAATATACACTTTGCAGTGTCTCGGCGAAATTTTAAGCAGACAGGAAGAACAATTTCACGATAAAAAGAGCAGGTAGCCATTAAATTTCTTATGACACTACTTTTATTTGGTTTGTTTGTTATGTTTGCGAATCTGAACCCTATTACAACGATTGCTTGAAACTCCACTTCTTGCGCTTATTCTAAAACTGAAAAATGGGTAAAATTGCAGGAAAAGTGCCGAAATTGCAGGAAAAACTGTTCGATTTTCCGTATTTCAGACAGAAGTTCGACCGACTTTTTTAAAGTCCATATAGACTTAGAAAAAAAACCTCTAAAAAGAAAGAACAAAGCGCCACAGTCCCAAAGGACGTCTATTGTTATCGCTATTGTTTTCTTGAAACAAAGGAGTGTATGCATAATGAAGTAGGGACCTGTGCGGAAATCTTACCCACAAATGTCTTGCATATAACATTTTGAAACCAAGCGTTCAAATGTAACCCGGTAGAAGCGTGCAGTATCTGCCCAAAAATATGCAAATAAGCTACAACCAATCAATGCTCAGTGTTGCCACGATATTTTGTGCATTTGATTAAGTAGATTCCAGGAAAGAGAAAGTACTCCAACCAAACTTTCCAGAATTATCGCTGCAGCGAAATAGCAAGGAATTCGACAAAATCAGTTTTCCATTTCAAAAGCGTGTGACAATTAACAATTATGCCCAGATCAAGGAGATGTAAT
>NC_090873.1:44342424-44344924 GCF_036669935.1 Montipora foliosa
TCTGTGTGTGAGTATTTCCTGTATATTTTCATTAACCCATACAGGCCTGGCCAAGCGGATCCAACATTATCCAACATTGTTGGACGCTGTTGAAAAGTGTCGAAAGAGGAGACCAAACGAATGCAACATGTTGGATCCAGAATTTTGGACTCAAGAGTCTGGGACCAAAATCTACCCAGAATCCTTAGAAAACAGACTCTCGCCATGTTGGCGTTTTGTTCCAGAATCTGGGAACTGCAACAGCAACTGTCCGGTCTCCAAAGGTCTTGCACCGGGCAGTGAATAAATATTCGGGGCACCCAACGAGTAATTTCAGGAAATATCTTTTCGTTCGGAATGGTTGGCTAGACATTTTCGAATATTCGAACTCAAACTTTCGCAGCGCACTACGATTTTCGACATTTTCAGCAGAGATTTCCTAGGTATTTAGAAAAAGTAGTGAAGGGTCTGAAGAGTGCTTAGAAATTGCGAAACAATGTTGAAGAATTCTACAATTTTACTGAACTGAGTGATAGTTAAATAGCATAAAATTTGACGATTTATAACTTGTATCATTTTCGCCAAAGTTGAGAATCGGCATATTATGAAGCAATCCCCTAAAATTTTCGGAATTTTTTTTTTTCACCAGACCTGTCACGATTTTTAACACTTTCGAAAGTGGCAAAAATGCCATCTAGAAATTTCTACATACCTGAAGTTCTTCTTGGTAGAACATCCGAACCGATGAAAACACTAACCCGATAAACTCACCAAACCAGCTTTTAAAGCATTTTGGAAACTGACAAATCAAATTTGAAGACATCCGGTTTTTGGGATCCCCTGGATTTTGTGATACAGTGATCAGTGTGGATTCTTTTCTCGTGTTTCCCACAGACTGTCTGTTTTTCTTTCGAGGTGCAACAATTTCCGCAAAACGTGATTCCATTATCTCAGGGTCAGAGAAATTAGAATCCAAATGAAGTTTACAGCTTAACGAGATGCTTCTGTGAAGCATACACTGGGTTGCCTGTGGTACGTGCTACAGAAAATCAGAAGGCACTGAATTGTGTGGTATTGAAATACAGCATTCCAGTCTCTGAAGAACAACAAATAAAGGAGAAGCGAGAAACATTGGCTTCTGGGCTGACATGTTGATAATTTTCAAGTTCCCTCACAACTTCTGTTTACCACAAGTGTGCCCTCTGAGCATCTGACAGCTTTCTAATACTAAAGTTCATTGAAGTTAAGCCCTGCCGGGCGGGGTTAGTGTTTGGATGGGAGACCAAGACAACATTCCCCTCAAAAAACAGAAGCATCGGACCGAAAATACTATTAACTCTAACAAATGCGAACTCAGCAAGGTACAGATCTTGTTAGCTTGCTTTATGCAAAACAAATATTGATGAAAAAGCAAATAACTATTGATACACAGTTTCCAGAAAGAGCAGAAGGAAGTTTCCCGGACGGTCGATCGAGAATAAAATATTTACGACATGAAAACAACATTAATTTTGAACCGTGAATATAGAATATAAAAAGTTACGATCAGCGACAAACATTTTGGGAGATTTTTGCTACGTTCAAGTAAATTGCAAAATCGAAAGTGACATGGCCGGAATTCAGCGGGTGCTGTGATTACGTTACCGCTGCATGTTTACTCGTCAAACAGTGAAGCATCTGTGTCAAATGATGGCAAGATACCGGGTTTTTGTAAGTTTCTTTTTCTGGCAAGTGTTATAAAGTTTGACAATGAAATGAGCGAAGTCAAAACAAAGATCACAATCGCCCAACTCTTGTTTATGCAAAGTCAAAATTTACTCTCCAAGACGCGTACGACGTTATTATCAACAGGTAATTCCATCATTCTGGAAATAGCAGCTACTTTATTATTCATCTGCGTCACAAGTTTTCACTGATTTTGGGGCTCATTTTGTTGAAACTCAAGCACACTTTCAACAGGCCTGTGAACCCTTCCTGCTTACAGAGCAATACTAAAAAACTTCTCCCATATCACATTTCAACCTTAAGCTCGAAAATTCAATACACAACATAATATTATAATTCACAAAGGCAGAAAATACCACAGAATCCTTTTCCAGCGAAAGTTTTATTAAAACTTACAACATATTTGCTCTTAGAGGCGAAAATCTCTTCTTATTTCATTGCGTGCGTGAAGACAAGAAACTCAATTGTGTCAAATTACCATGTACTTCAGGTAAATAATGCTCACTTTGATTTCGTCTCGACGGGCATTAGATTGTTGTCGAAGTCCAGTACTCGTCGCTTTTGAGATTCATGCCTAGTTTATCCAACTGACTTTCCATTATTGAGCTCCATAAGGGTATATTTTGTTTAAGAATCCACTAAAACGCCATTCGCGTTACATGACTTTCGACGCCATTGCAGGCTAAGTTAATGATTCTACTGTGTCCACCAGAGAAATCTACGCAGTTCCACTACCCTCTCGATCCTACGAAAATAAGCGCAGAAGGCTCTATGCACAAAAACACCACTTACCAGG
>NC_090873.1:44349924-44352424 GCF_036669935.1 Montipora foliosa
TCTTGCCCGTCACTCCCCTGGTAAGTGGTGTCTTTGTGCATAGAGTCTTCTGCGCGTATTTTCTTAGGATCGAGAGGGTAGTGGAACTGCGTAGATTTCTCTGGTGGACACAGTAGAATCATTAACTCAGCCTGCAATGGCGTCGAAAGTCATGAAACGCGAATGGCGTTTTAGTGGATCCTTAAACAAAATATACCCTTATGGAGCTCAATAATGGTAAGGCAGTTGGATAAACTAGGCAGGAATCTCAAAAGCGACGAGTAATGGACTTCGACAACAATCTATCGCCCGTCGAGACGAGATCAAAGTGAGCTGTATTTACCTGAAGTACATGGTAATTTGACACGATTGAGTTTCTTGTCTTCACGCACGCAATGAAATAGGAAGAGGTTTTCGCCTCTAAGAGCAAATATGTTGTTTGTTTCAATAAAATTTTCGCTGGAAAAGGATTCTGTGGTATTTTCTGGCTTTGTGAATTATAATATCATGTTGTGTATTGAATTTTCGAGCTTAAGGTTGAAATGTGATATGGGAGAAGTTTTTTAGTATTGCTCTGTAAGCAGGAAGGGTTCACAGGCCTGTTGGAAGCGTGCTTGAGTTTCAACAAAATGAGCCCCAAAATCAGTGAAAACTTGTGACGCAGATGAATAATAAAGTAGCTGCTATTTCCAAAATGATGGAATTACCTGGTGATAAATAACGTCGTACGCGTCTTGGAGAGTAAATTTTGACTTTGCATAAACAAGAGTTGGGCGATTGTGATCTTTGTTTTGACTTCGCTCATTTCATTGTCAAACTTTATAACACTTCACAGAAAAAGAAACTTTCAAAAACCCGGTATCTTGCCATCATTTGACACAGATGCTTCACTGTTTGGCGAGTAAACATGCCGCGGTAACTTAATCACGGCGCCCGCTGAATTCCGGCCATGTCACTTTCGATTTTGCAATTTACTTGAACGTAGCAAAAATCTCCGAAAATGTTTGTCGCTGATCGTAACTTTTTATATTCTATATTCACGGTTCAAAATTAATGTTGTTTTCATGCCGTAAATATTTTATTCTCGATCGACCGTCCGGGAAACTTCCTTCTGCTCTTTCTGAAAACTGTGTATCAATAGTTATTTGCTTTTTCATCAATATTTGTTTTGCATAAAGCAAGCTAACATAATCTGTACCTTGCTGAGTTCACATTTGTTTGCGTTAATAGTATTTTCGGTGAGATGTTTCTGTTTTTTATGAGGGGTACATTGTTTTGGTCTCCCATCCAAACACTAACCCCGCCCGGCAGGGCTTAACTTCAGTGAACTTTAGCATTAGAAAGCTGTCAGATGCTCAGAGGGCACACTTGTGGTAAAAAGAAGTTGTGAGGGAACTTGAAAATTATCAACATGTCAGCCCAGAAGCCAATGTTTCTCGCTTCTCTTTTATTTGTTATTCTTCAGAGACTGGAATGCTGTATTTCAATACCACACAATTCATAGACTTTCGAAAAGTCCTTCGTGTAGATACGCGCGGAACGAAGGACTTTTCATACTTGATTGGCGCCAATTTAGCGACCCAAAAACGGGTCGCTGAGCTAGGCCAATCAGAGTAGTCCTCGTGGACCCCAGGGGATAGAGTTGTCAATCAAAATTTGCCACAAGTAGTGAAGCGTGATTTTCAAACATGCTAGATATTCCGATTGCGCGACCATCACAGGAAAATAATTCAAGAATATCTGTCTTGCATAGATCTGTTTGTCTTCTCCAACCGGAGCTGGGAAAAGTCTGACCTTTGAACTAGTCCCGTAGGCTTTTGGTCGTTTACTTGGGGCGGGTGGCATGCTATCGCCTTCGTAATTCTTCCACTGATTTCACTCACGAAAGATTTGGTCTCTAGCCGGTCGCTATGTAGGAGACAACACATTTAAAATCTTAAGTATAAACTGGTGTTTGGAAGTCCCGAGGCGATTCTCAACGACTATCAACACATTTTTCGTCCAATGGAACAAAAAAGTTTAAAATGCATGTGTATTCATCGACGAGAGTCATTGCATCGCTAAATGGTAAGATGTATCTTTTAATTTCGGTCTAGTACGTCTCCTACACCTGAAGCTTACCTGATCTTTCATGAGTGAAATCAATTGACTTTCTTGACGATTCGAAGCTTTCCCTTACTTGCTAATCTTTCGAATTAGTCTTTCGTTTCTCTTAGCACAAATCACGGCACAAGTGTTGGTCCAAAAAATACCACTGGAGATCTCCTTTCCAAGCGGCGACTCGAGATTGAAATAAGCTTTCGTTTTATTTCATCTTTGTTTCTGATATTTTTAGCACAAAGTCAACAAATTTCCTCTTTCCATTTCGTAGAAACAAACATGTTCGACTGTTTTCGTCGGATTGCGCCATTATGTTCAGGGCTTGCGAATGACGTCATCCTCTTTTTGGCGCGAGACGCAAATTAAAACTTTGCAAGCGAGACAAGTCGACCTCTCGCGACTTCGTCGCTCGCTCATTCAC
>NC_090873.1:44354924-44444924 GCF_036669935.1 Montipora foliosa
CCTAACCACTCCAAAAAACACATGGCTATCTGCGGCCTTTCCCTACATCTAGGTACGACCAAATGGGCTCCTGGTACGACGGAAAGCCGCAAGAATCTGGAACAAAAATTCATCTTTCAAATCGGCACCCTTAATCCTCACGGTATTAACGAACGCTTTTCATTTAACTAATACATTCCTATTTTTCACGTTGCCATGTTACCACCAATAGCGTAGCTCCTACTCTACTATTAAAACTACACGTAACCCATAATCCCTCTATTCGCTCTGACGAAGGGCTAACGCTCGAAACGTTAGCTTTTAGAATCTCTGTACGGTGGCCAATTTACATTATCAACTCCGTTGATAAAACCAAATTTTTGTATACTACTTCCCCACCGACGCAGCACCACAGTTTCTTTAGACTAACCCTTCATTCAGTTGTCAATGACAGTCTGTGGATTCATTCTCATGGGATTGAGGCTATAGGTGCGGTTACAAGGGGCACTTTTACCGTGTTGAACTAGAAAATGGCGGCGCGTTGGCTATCGAACACTGAAGGTAACTGAGATTTGGTAACTGAGATTTGAAACTGTATTTTGCTGTGAAGGTAAACTTCCATAGGATTCCACAAATCTTGCTAATAAGGTTGCAAGTGTTCTCTCGTACTCGTCAAGGCGTCGAATCAAGAATTCTGAGTTGTCATATGAAGCTGAATGGAGCTGTCTTTCCGAGCTCTCTATGAGTCTTTCAAGAGAGAAGAAAAATTCTTCAGTGTTCGATAGCCAACGCGCCGCCAATAGAGAGCTTTAGATTCTAGTACGAGAACGACTACGAGTACGAGATCTTCTCATAAGACAACAGTGAGCGCGCAAACCATCGTCATTTTGGCGGGAAAAACTTGATGCCGTCGTCATTTTAGTACAAGGTTTTGCAAAAATGTCGTCGAATCAAAACAAGTCAACAACACGGTAGCAGTTTTGGCTTTTTTCGATGAGCAAAAAGGCGCAGTTACCAGCAATAAGAATAACTGAACAACCTATACTGCTAACAAAGAGTAAGATTAGGCGTACGGGTCATAAATTTCCTTAGTATTTTCGCTAAAAACGGGTAGTCAAAACTCGTACTCGTTCTCGTCCTCGTCGTAGAATCTAAAGGTCCCTAATTTCTAATTCAACACGGTAAAAGTCCCCGTGTAACCGCACCTGTAGCCTCAATCCCATGAGAATGAATCCACAGACTGTCATTTGCAACTGTTCAGCGTCCTCTTGCAATCTCGACTTAAATCTCGACTTCAATTTTTTTTTGCACTCGACTCTTTTTTTGTTTGTTTGATTCGTGACGTCATCGAAGTATTTTCCCATCGAAAATCTCATTACAGATTATTTCATCAAATAAACTGGAACTCGATTTACATTTTTTTTTGGACCGGATCTATAAGTTATAATTTTCGGCATCATATTTTGTACATCTTGACTAATTTTTGGCTTTTGGAATAACATTTCGATATCTGGATATTTTGATTGCAACGGAACGCCATACCGCCATAGATATGCTGCTATTGATTAATCATGTCTTGTGATTTTAACAAAAACAGTGCAGTAATATAAAAACTTAAAATAAGTTTTTCTTCCAAGTATGACAGTTCCTTAACTCCACGCTCACAGTTGGAAACATCAAAATGAAGGACACTTGAATTAATGAGAGTTCAAGGATTTACCATAGCAAGCATTATTATCGCTACTCAAAAGATAATTAACTTTTTGTTCTATTTTCTCCATTTCGATTTTTGCTTCCCACCTCTTTTTTCTCTCTTTGAATAAGTACTCTTCAAATGCACATTCAGTCATGTGCGGTCTTGCAGCTTCAAAGATCCTTGGCAAAATTTCTAGTCTACACGATACACTGATTTTGTAATTTAAGAGGTTAGTCGAAGGTTATCAAAACTCATCTAATAATTGTATGTGATAGTAAGCTTTCAATTATCACTGGCCTTATAAACATCTAGCCAGTAGATGCGAGGTAGTGGGAAAGGGGGGTCGTGGTTGAAATAATTGATAGATAAGGGGGGTCACTTGCTATTTACATACCCTAATGAGGGGACCACACAGAAAATTTGACATGCCCAACATTATTCTCCCACCCCGCCCCCTCCCACCCCCTCCACTAAATAATGACCGGTCCCTTACTATGATTCTAAAAAACGGAAGCCGCCGTAGTTACCTAACCGAAAGACTCGAGTATTGATAATCGTGTTTTTGATGAAAGCACAACGACTTACCCACTTCGCGATTTGCCTTACTGGATGTTACAATGGTGTCAAGATCATTTTTGTAATGAAAACAGGGAGGAGTGTTGCTGGCAGTACTTTGTAAAGTATATTGGCTGTTCGATTACCGTGGTAAATTACAAAGGTCAATTGCAAATTGGCATGTCACAGGCGTTTTGGTTTTCTGAATTTAGCGCAAGTGGCTGTATTAACGGGGTGAAATCATAGAGGATTCTACTGTTTGGGATTTAAAATTGTCGTCGTTGGCCGTATTAACAGGTGACCGCATTTAACGAGGGATTTCTATAAGAGAATGTATGGCCGTTTTGCCGGGCCAAAAAAAAGTAGCCGCAATAACGAGGTGAGCGTATTACCGACGTGGCCGTAAAGCGGGGTTCCACTGTATCCAACAAAGTCGAACGGATGTTGACACCAAAATACTGGCCATTATATTGGCGGCTAGTTGGGAGTAAATTTTCAAAATTTCAGCCAATAATAAACCGGGGAAGTGAGATCGTGAGACGACGTCGGCGTACGTATATGGGAGCGTGATTTACGGGTTGGGGCGAATATGCCTCGCCTCGACCCAAGCCCCCATTCGTTTTTCCCACGAAGTTGTCTTCGTTTTCCCGACTATCTGGGAGCCCAGAACAGGCTAGCCAAAAACTGGAACGTATAAATGTGACTTCCCTTTAGTGGGCAATCCATCAATCATTGAAAGTTATCTATTTGGACATTTTTATTTGAGTGAGTTCTTTCACTTCTCTGATAAATTTGTTGTCATTTTCAACGCTTTTACTGCGAGAATGGACTGCATTCTCCCATGTTAACATTCTGGAAGAATCCTTTTCTTTTAATTAATACTCAGACGGTTCATCCTTCGATCAATTTCTCTTCCGGTTTCAACAAACACTTCGCTCAAGTTACCGCGAAGTCAAAATTACTTTGTAATCAAACATATGAAGTATGTGGCACACGCCGTCAAGCTGTAACGCCATAGCAATATTAACGAGGAATCACCGGCGTTCAACATATCAACTTCTGACGGAACAGGGACTGGAAAATGCTCTCTAGATTTAACAAACACTTCGCTCAAGTTACCGCAAAGTCAAAATTACTTTGTAATCAAACATACGAGGTATGTGGCACACGCCGTCAAGCTGTAACGCCATAGCAAATCCAATATTAACGAGGAATCACCGGCGTTCAACATATCACTTTCTGACGGAACAGGGACTGGAAAATGCTCTCTAGATTAATTAAGCAATTTGCGAGATGCGAAATGTATGCGCCTCTGCTTGTTAGCTTTCCCATTTATTTGCATTAAAATTGTTACTTAATCGAACTTCACATATTCGTGTGCAACTCATACTTGTCATAATTAATGCATTGCTGCCGATCACGAATAAACTTCAGTTTCATGTTACCAATAACCACAATCTGCCAAGATGTTTCGATTGATATTTATCTAAGCGCGACCCCCCAAAATTCCTCACAACAAAGGCAACTTGAGCGACAAATATTCTTCTTTAAAATGTTTTTTTGCGGAAAGGAAACCACTAAAGTCATTTCTCCTAAGCTTAAATTGTCACCTCACAGAAAATTTTCTCCTGTCGACCCCACCCACCAACATGATGAATGCACCAAACAATTTTTACAATTTCCGACATCAGTGATAACAGATTCTGACGTGCGTTTCGATTTCGAATTTGTCGCCTTTGTCGAGGTCACTTTCATGATGCAAAGATGGTGGATTTTACTCAAGATAACATTGAGCCTGCGCCAACATAAATGGTCGCGATCGAACGCTTCAAATGCAGACTCTTTTCAGAAGTGCTTGCACGCACATGGCCGCTGTGGTCTCGCACAGTTACAATTTTATTTATGCAAATGATTGCAAAGTTATTTGTTATGTTTAACGAACAATGTAAACATCAAATCCCTGACATGGTCATCAATGCAATTTCCATATTAAACCGTAGAGAAATTTCTAGCCGGGCATTTAGTTGTCTCCTTGACCACAAAGCCGCCTCCCCTACTTGTGATATAAACATCCAGAGGCCAACAAAGGGCGCGTATCAGCCTGGTAGCTGTCAATCAAACTACTGAGATCATCCTGGCACTCTTGAAAACTGCTGTGAGTTGGGGGTATTCTCTTCTTGGATGAAATTATTAAAACTTAACAATCACGCGACTTTTTTATTGTTTAATTGAGTCGTGTGTTCCAAAAAAAGTTGAGATTAGGCTGGTTGCTTCGAAGGCGGACTCAAGACGGGACAGATTCCAGTTACCTTACGTCATTTAGAATAACAAAGGAAATCACGTGTTCATCATGTGCTTTTCGTATTTGATAAGGGAAGACGGTCATCATCAAAGCGCTCTTTCAAGGCGTTGGTGCAGCGTAGTGTTAAGTTCAGCACGAAGGACTCAGCAAGCTTTATCAAGTAAATTCCGAACTCCCTAATTCCAAAGGTAAGCTTGATATGTAGTCCACTTTCTTGCGCTACGATCAATTGCTGTTAGATGCTCAGAATTCGGAATGATTAGTTACATTTTTATGGATGAAATCTATCGGCTCATTTGGATTAACGACGACGATGCCGCCTAAATTTTTCCCCCTGATTTTTTGAATCTGTGAGGATTCCAAGGTTTTGCCTTTAACTTTAAAAAAGCCATTTAAAGTTGGTAAAATCAATGTATTCGTCGAAATATGCGAAGATATTTTACCTCTGACAAAAGGAGAAAATTGCACAAAGGATTTTTGACTTGCTTTAATTCACCATGATTTTCAAGTCAAAGTTGCAATCACAGAGTGAATTTTATGTTATATTGAACGAGCAATATCGACGTAAACTTATGTTCTGAAGACTGTTTTCGTTTTCATTTTACCATGTTGATTTAATAGTCAGCATGGTTGATGAAGTACGTGTTCGTTCAAATCTGCAGTTGAATATATCCAAACGCGTTATTTCAACTCTAGGAGGGTGATGCAGTTGCAATGAAATCACATTCGAATGTTTGAAGGAAATTCCGGTTTATTTTCTGCTTCACTGCACGAAGGCACTTTTTTCCTCTTCATTGGAGCGAAAACTTCCCGCAGTGCTGCGGTGATAAGCGTGGCGTGGTCAAACAACACCCATCAAAACGTATCTTGTCGTTTTCATGAAGACGAAGCGCTCGTAAAGCCATTCTTGTATTACAGTGTTTCTTTATTGTGCGTGTTACGATTTTAATACCTACTTTCTGTAGCTAAGGCGGGTGGTGAAAATTGACTGCAATCAAGTTGTGTCTTGTTCGTTTGCCGATAAAACGACCCACATTTGCTAAAGAGCCAACATGGCGAATCTTACCCAGTGTTAGGTTTCGAGTATTCGCCAACTTTCTGTTTTTCATGTAGATTGTAAATAAAACCCCTTTAAAATATCACTAAAGCTTTTTCAGGCGACATCTGCAAAGGTTTTGGCCTTTCATTTTATTCATATGGCCACGTTTTTTCGGCGATACTATTAACCTTTGCCATATGCATGGAAATTTTGATACCGTCAAAACCGTGTTGCGTCGCCGGTCTGTTGTGGCTGGTGTACCTCGCCAAATCGTAAATAGTAAGTGAATTTATTTTCAGATGGTGTGCACGTTAAATGAAATCTCCGAGACCGGGAACATTCGAGACATTCGCGGGCATAGGTTAATTACACTGTAAGAATCCTTCGCGTGACTCTGACAATCGACGAAAGTGGAACTTCGACCTGCGGAATGAAGCGGATTCAAGAAATCGCGGCGAGGAAGTCTTAACACCTCGCTATAGCGCTAAAGGAAGACAATTTTAATCGTTCAACGAAGGCGCTGTTTACGTGGTCTCCTTTGCACTTTGATCCAGAGTCTAGGTTTCAAACTAACAGGGCATCCATTTCCTCGTCACATTCTCGGAAACCATGCAAGGTGTTGGTTTTGCAGATGTCGCCTGACTCAGTTTAAGAGGGAAACTAAAAAAACGCGGCAAATATCACATTTTTTTTCGTCCTTAACTGCTGTCACTTCCATGACGATGAACATAAAGGGATGGAAATTAATTTATTTTCCTCAGCATGAATTCTTGATAAATGGCAAAATTGCCTCTCAAACGACTCGTTCTTCAATTACCTATTGTATCGTCAATAATGTACAAAAGTATGAACTAACTTCAATTAATTGCCTGAAAGGAGGCTTTGAAGAAATCGTAAAATATTGATGGAGTCATACGAAAGATATAAGATGGCAAGATCTCTCGACTAGCAAGGGCTTGGAAAACGTATTTGCGTTTACATATTTCCTGCGATTTTCGTATTTGAGTGCGAGTCCAAAGTGTATTTAAACTAAATTGATGCCGGAAATTCGCGAGTCCCACGTGATTACAAACTTGACAATAATGAAAGCGCTTTTTGATGAACTGCTTTAACTAATAACAGACGACTCCTGAAATATGAATAATGTATTACTGATTTATTCGGACAATAAAATTTTCACTTTGTTTTAAGCCTTTTTTTTAATTCACGATTTTTTTTTTGCTTCTAAACAGCATTAGAAATATCAAAATTGCTTCCCAGGTAGTTATGCATTAATTTAAACCTTGTTCTGATAGATTTTCTGTTTTCTTGGATTTGTTTTTAGCAAATCCACTACCAGTTACTTTTTACATAGTTAATGTATACTCAGAAATTGTTCTTCTTTGGTGATCAACACTATTTTAGAGGATTCAATCGCCCCATTTTTTTGTTAAATTTCTTGGCTGCTGTAGTGTTTTGGCTTGTTTATAAATCGATTGCTTCAAGAATTTTACTTTGCAAAACAACGGAGACAACCAAATGGATTGTTAAATCCAAATTTGTGTTACTAGTGCTTAGGAGAGATAAAAACCATCACCCAAAGACTAGGTTATTCCCCATTGTCATGTCCAGTTTTTAAAGTTGCTCAAAAATGAAAACTTACTTTTTGAGGATAAGCCTACATTTAAAAGAAAAATAAGCAAATTCCAGTGTAAAAGTTAATTTTGAAAGAAATTCTTCAGTTTATGACACTAGAGGGAAGTTTGGTGACAAATTTTCAGCGTTAAGTTACCATGTTGTCAAGGGCAATTTCTTCGGTTCCAAGAGTAACTATGAGGGCCTTGGCATCTCATGAGCGATGGACACTGCCAAAATCCACTATTGGCAACAGGTAAATTCAAACTGGTGACTGTTACCAGTTAAATGATGTCAACTCCCAAAAAGCATCCCTTGGAAACAAACCAAGTTGCCCTTAACAACATGGTAACTTTAACACTGAAACTTGTCACCAAACTTCCCTTGTGTCTTATTCAACTGAGACTAGTAGTAAAAGAACACTTAATGGTTAAGTAATTTTTATCAGTAGAGATAATTCCCTTGATACTAACCCATTGACTCCCAGGGGTTCCCCATTAAGGTTTAGGCCAGTTTGGATGTCAAAGGGTTAAATATTTTAGAGTTGTAGACTTTTCTTTTGGGTCAAAATAGCAAAGGAGAAACTGCAGAATACCCGGCCACTATTGTGTTCTTGTAGTGCAGGGCTCGAAATTGGGACTCGCTCATCGCCAATGCAACCAGAAATTGGTGTGCTGGCGATTAGATTTTCAGAACTGGTCTCCAGCTGGCGAATCACATTTTGTCTGGTAACCCAGGATAAACAGTAGACAATTGACTTCTGTATTTAAATCTTTATATGATGAAATCATTCAGAACTGGTAGCTAGAACACGACTCGCCTTTCTTTTCCCACTAAAATAATGTCTACATACTACAAGGAAATCGGTTTCACACTCTGTCAATTAATAAGACAAAATATACTTCGACACTTCAATCACCACGTTTACTAGGCGCCATATTGTTTCAGTGGCGTCATGAGATCGTGGGCGCACTTAAAACATCATGTTCTTACTGGTTACGTAAGAGTTTGTGGCCGGAAGATGAAGATTCAGCCAGAGGATCAATTGAAGATTGAAATCCATCGTCAGTTGTGAATGCTGAAAACGTAGATTTTGCTAAATTACTGAACGGCCTCCTTGGAACTAGCTTGATATTAATAATATATTGATAATATATTGATAATGAACCTGGACATTGCATACCGTAAAGACTCGCAGATAAGCCGCACCTTTTTCCCAAAAATTTGCGATCAAAATCGTAGGTGCGGCTTACTTGCGAGACCATTTGGGAAAGGTGCTGTGAATTTCGGTGTCCAGTCTTCCATCGTCCGATATTATGCCTGGGTACACAGCTTCGCACAGTGCATGCAAGAAAACAACAAATTCACTCGCAAAATTCTATGGAAAAACTGCCTTGAATGGAGAAATACCTGTGAACAAATACCAGAATAATATCAGTCGTATGTCATAAGTGGTGGACATGATGTTTATTCTACTAAAGAGCTAAAATTACGGGTAAGACTTTATAAAGTATTTTTCGATCCATTGTTGGCAAGTTTGCCTTGGATGAAGACAGACCACTTCACGGTCTCGACTTTGGATTTCTTTCGAGTTTTTTTCATGAAAAACTTTTTTTCCAAAATTTGAGTTGCTAAACTCAGGTTGCGGCTTATCTGCGAGTGCGGCTTATATGCGAGTCTTTACGGTAATCAGTTTGAAATTTGTGCGGAATCTTCAAAAAGCAACCTGTACCCTTAACGTAAAGTAGGTTGGAGAACTTGTCACCTCTGTTAGAAAGTGAACACCTGCAAAATTGACTACACAAGTGATTAATAAATGTGTATAAATATCCTTAGAAAGGTACTTTAAGAAACCAAGTTCCTCTGATTCTAGAGGCTACTGTAACCGTACAAGCCGCTCCTTTATTTTATCCTGGTTGGAGGCTGGTACAAGTATTGTGGTTGTGTGGGGCGTAGACCGAGCAATTGTAGCATTGCGTTAAGTTGCGATAAAGGCAGGTTGCTCACACAAGCTGTAGGAGAATAAAGAACTACGTTTTAAAAGAGGTGAAAAGCAAGGATAAAGGACCCATGTTTGCCTTGCTATGGAAAACACAGACTTAAAGTGTTCTGTGCTTTGCTTCATTTCAAATAACTATAATGAGCGCCACTACGAAACTAAAGACAAAAGCCGAAAACAACAGTGGCTTGTAGAGGTCTTTCTCAAGCTTTCTTTTTTCTTGCTATTTAATAATTATGACCTTCCTTGCATGCAAAATAACATTTAAAAACATGTCCTTACACAAGTCGTATATTAATTTAATGTGGACATAGTTTTTCAGTGAGTCATTAAATAACTTGGTGACCAAAATTTATGATCTGGCCACCAAATTTTTCCCATTAGTTGCCAGCTGGCAAAAAAGTTAATTTCGAGCCCTTTGGTGATGTGGTCCAGAGAACAAGGCCTGTAAGAATTCACACCATTGACATGCCAATAAGTGATTGGGGATTATGCAGTTTACCTTTCAGTCCACGATTACAATTTAAATGTTTTTAAGTTTGTGCTCATGAAGATCATCCAGTATTTTGCTCCTTTTTATTTAGATGCAGAAAGTTGTGATTGCAGCATTTGTCCTTCTTGGTTGTGGTAAGATTTTCTGCTATGTTTAGTCCCAGATTCAATGCCAAGATTTGTCTTTACCCCATTCACACCTCAAACACCTTGGGACAACCTTCCATCAATGACTAAAACCGTGTGGTGTTTGACAGAGCAAAATCTATTAGGTGTGACTCTCAGGGGTCAATGGGTTGTTACACCATAAGTGCACTCCATATTCTGTGTGAAAAGAAACTGATGTTGATAATTAACAATTACTGTACTTATTCGGCTACCAGCCGAGCTCGGTTGTAAGCCGAGACCCCAAACTTCTTACAGAAAAAATCAACTTGATTGACACAAATTGTAAATGCATAATACTCGGCCATAAGCCGAGACCCATTTTTAGGTCTTGATGTGTATTATTGACTATGGAATTTTCGTAATTTAAAATACAAATTGACATTGACCGAAAAATTATACTCAAAGCAATCAAATGAACACGAAAGATAAGAAACAAACAAGCGACGTGCTTGTGAGTTGACGAATACTATTAAACAATTACTGACCTCACAGGAAACGTGTCTTCGCACAAGCGAAGCGTTTTATAAAAAGTTATTCCACTGGTTTGAATGCGATGAAAATTGAAAAATATATTGCCACAGCTTAGACTTAAAATTGATAGAGTTTCAGATTCTACCATGTCTGTTGGCAAATCATTCCAGCTTCTAACTATTCAACTAAAGAAAGAATGGTGGTAACAATCAAGCTGCGCACAGTTTTTAGGGGTGATTTACTCTTGTTGAATTAATTGTGGCAAATTCAATAAATCCTCAAAGTACAAATGAAAATATCCAAATACAATCTGATGATTGTATGATGTAATAAGTAGTGAAATAATAAAATTAATGATAATAATAAGACTGTTGAAATACAGCTAGAGTTGCTATGGAAAACAACTTTTCTTGGAATGGCCAGACTTAATGATAAAGGTGTTATCTATGTGGAGGTGAAGTAACAATGGAACCCATGTGCACTCCTGATTCCCAGTTGGCCTAGAGCTTCTTTTAACTGTTTATTTATGCAGTTGATGTATTTTGATGCCATTGCAACAGAGGGTGTTAAAATGATGTAATCACTTTCCATTGGATGTGTTGAGAATGGCCAATCATACCACAAAAGTATGGATTTCATATTTCAGTGAGATAAAGAATTGCAGAGCCAGTTAGTTGTCACAAGTAACAAAATTGGTGCTTCAGTGTTGGATCCAGGGTTTACTGACTAGGGGTCCTCCCCTTTGCCAAATATTTACGGGTCCAGACCAGAATAATCCTCTAATTCAGGGCTCGAAATTAACGAAAAAATCCAGTCGCATTTTAAGATAGGAAAAGTTAGTCGCAATTTCGCAAATTTTAGTCGCAAAATCGCCGCGCTGCATTGTGTTGTCAGCGGTTTAGCAAAAAAATATGAGCCCGCAATACTTGTGTGTAAAGAAACTGCTGAAAATGGCGAATGATCGAAGGAATGGAGCTGTGCACGTAACATCGCAGCTAAATTACTATTCAATTACGATACCTCCAGAGAAAATTCACAGCGAGAAACAAAATAATTTTGTCATTTATTTATTTATTTATCTATTTTAGCAAAAGTAGCAGCAAAGTGGCAACTGCTAATCCTTTTGTTTCGAAAGAATGAAGGTGACAACAAGTCGCAAATTTGCGACTTCTCCAGATATTTTAGTCCTAAAGGGAAACATTTAGTCGCAAATGCGACCGTATTGGTCACAATTTCGAGCCCTGTAATTGATTTTCCCAATTACTTACATGATGGCTATAATTAGAACAAACTTAACTTTACAATATTCATGCCCACTATACTGTTTAAAATATGCGCCTAACCTTCATCTTCCATTTAGAGAGAGCCTTACAATAATCAAAGTCTTTGTAACTGTTCCCATTAATACAAACTCATAAGGTGATCAACATTTAAGCTAGAAATCCTTGCAGGTGACTTAACCTTAATCCTGTCTTGAATTCTTCGTAATTGTCAAGTCAGTGGATTCATCCATAAGGACTGAGATTTACGTGCTGCCTTTGAGTTGTTGCAGAAGTTCTTCTTCAGTGACATCTGAAAATGCCTCCAAAAAGCTTTGGGCTATTGAAAGATGGGTGGAGCACTACTCCGAGCTGTATTCAAGAGAAAACATCGTTCATCAGTCCGTCCTTGACGCCATCGATTGTCTCCCGCAGATGCCCGTACTGGATGAGCCACCACCATTAGAAGAGCTCTCCAAAGCTATTGACAAGCTGCCATCAGGGAAAGCTGCCGGGAAGGATGGTATCCCAGCTGAAGTCTTAAAGAGTGGCAAGTCAAGTTTGCTGGTGCCCCTGCACAAGCTCCTAACGCTAACGCAATGCTGGTTAGAAGGCTCAGTACCTCAAGATATGAAGGATGCCAACGTCGTCACGCTGTTCAAGAACAAGGGGGACCGACACGACTGCAACAACTATCGTGGTATCTCTCTACTCAGCATTGTTGGCAAGCTGTTCGCCCGCATTGTCCTACATAGGCTGGAAACAATGAAATGGTATATGAAATGAATCATATATGAACTGCGAAGATCATAGCTTCACTTGATTTCATATCCGCAGTTCATATATGATTCATTTCATATACCATTTCATCGTTGATTCATTCCTCACGGGACCATTAGAACCCACAGATGACCAGCTCCCAACGTCAGTGGCTTCATAGCTCAGTTGGTTAGAGCATCGCACCAGAATCGCTAAGTCACGGGTTCAAACCCCGTTGAAGTCCTGAATTTTTCAGGCTTCTCAAAGCAATTGCAAAAATTGCTCTCATAACTGTGAAGATCATAGCTTCACTTGATTTCATATCCGCAGTTCATATGATTCATTTCATATACCATTTCATAGTTGATTCATTCCTCACAGGACCATTAGAACCCACAGATGACCAGCTCCCAACGTCAGTGGCTTCGTAGCTCAGTTGGTTAGAGCGTCGCACCGGAATCGCGAGGTCACGGGTTCAAACCCCGTTGAAGTCCTGAATTTTTCAGGCTTCTCTACGCAATTGCAAAAATTGCTTTCATAACTGCGAAGATCATAGCTTCACTCGATAAAACAGCTCTAAGACGTGCCCGATCGGGCAATCAAAATTTTTGGTTGTCTAATGTTTTGCGAAACGATTAGATTTGCAACGAAGAATGTGACTAGTAATATGACTAAGTCGCTGCAAAAATATATTACTACAAACCTCAAAACAGATTGGAAGAAGAAACATGTTCGTAGCCGCCATCTTCCAAGTCTGCGCGAAAAAAATGTTTGTTACAATGGAACCCAGTTTGCGCACGACCAAATACGCTACGATACTTTGATATTGAACAAGCGCACAAGAAAATTCTACCAGCTTGGAAAGGCTTAAAGACCATAATATTGGATAAATGGCATTTAATTCAAAACCTGCCTAATCTTCTCATAGAAGAGAAAAATAGCTTAAATGTATGCTAATCGAAGCAAAACTGTGAAGGCTACTAGAACACCATGAACACAGCAGGAGTTGTGTTGGTCTGTCAAACCCATTTTACACACATTTTACTCAAAATTGACATTTTTACAAGCCCCCTTTTGAGTTATAAAAGGCCACAGGTATTTATAAGGCGGGCAACCAAAAAAACAAAACTGGTTGCCCAAATAGCAAATTACTAAGAAAGTAAGTGTCCAACACTGCTGCATATATTTCAAGCATGAAATTTGTACGTCCGCAAGGACCCCTTCTTAGCATTTTAGGACGTCCAGATGCAAGATTCTCGTGATGCAATCTGGATGCAACACTGGTGCTTTCATTCATTCATTCGTCTTGGGGGGCCTTAAAATAGCAGATAAAAAGGAAAGCTTAACCCATTGACTCCAGGGGGTTCCCCATTGACGAGATAAAATTTTCTGGCATTAGACAAAGTAAAATACTAAGAGAGACCGGTTTGGGCATCAAAGGGTATAAGAAATTTTCAACTACTTGGAGGTGTCACATTACATAGATTTTGCTTGGGAGGATGTTATGGCTTAGCAGACTTGTTTTTGGCTTGGCAAATGAAATGTGTAAGATGGCAGAAGGTGGGAAATGCCACAGTGGGCCGGATTGTCTGGTGTTTGACTTGAGTAAATTTCTTGGTTGCTTTAATTTATAGAACATGTTAACGGCCATTGCTTAACACTGATCACTGTCTTAGAATCAAGGAATTGATTTTTGCTTTCTTGTTTGTACAGTTTGCGTGATACAAGCCACAACTTCAACTATGGTAGCTGGTAAGATGAAACATTATTTTGTAGTTTATATCTCTACTGTTTTAATGGTTTTTATTAATTTATTTGTCAGCAACTGGGGTGCATTAGGTAGCATACGAAAGTAATTTGTACCCAATAGTGCTTAAAAGCATTGAATTTTCTAAAATGGAAGGATCAAATTTATTTTCCAGAGCCTGCAGTTTGGTTCTTTGTGATTACCCTTAAATCCTCCATAACATTAATTGGCAGTAATGGAAAACACAAATACAAATGAGCAAATTAAAAGAAAAGTAAAAACTCAGTCAAATCCAACTCACTTTTTTCCAAACATTATTGCCTTGCGCTGGTGAAGAGCAGTTCAGAATTAAGGCCTAGCTTTTCAAAAGCAAAAGCTTACACCCTGCAATAAAAGTTTCATAATTAAAAACTTTTACTAAAAATCCAGTACAAGTATGGGGGCAGGTACAAAAGTTGGACCGGATCAACTCTGATTGCTTAAAAAAAAAAGTTTTGTGTGCCAAAACTATTCAACATTTGCCCCGATTTAACCAAGGTTGGCTTAAAGATTAGGGCTTAAAGTGATCTCTCGAGGCCTTGTCATATTTTTCACATCAATGCAAGTTCATCCCATCCAAATTTTGTACCTGCCTGTACCCAAGGTGTTTTCAAGCTTGTCCCAAGAACTCTACTCATTTCTTCTTGGTCATTTATTTGCAGGCGCAACCACTACGACGTCAAGTAAGTTACAAAATGTGGACAACACTGCAGGACATTTTTAGGGAGAAGTTTTATTGAAGCTTCTCATTAGATGTCATGGGAGTTTATAAGCTGGGCATCTGTATTTTTCTTTTACAATAGAAAGTACCTTGATGATAAATTACCAGGCAAAGTGACATTAGCAACTGGTCAATTAACCTAGTGCTTGGTCCTTGACAAACCTCCGGCACTGCATCGCGTAATGTGTCCACGAAGATGAGACTAAAGCAAGTGAAACTTGATTTGTCGTAGCAAAAACTAAAGGATCTGTATACAGTTCACCCTTGCTTTTCAAATCTTGGTGTATCTGGGTCCAGATGTTCTATATAACAAGAGAGAAATGTTTTGATTTGGAAGACACTTCTCAAAGATCATGCAAGCTTTTATAATGTCGGCCATGTTATTGAAAAGTTTGTCTTTGTTTTGTGATTTAACCCATTGACTCCTGGGGGTTCCCCATTGACAAGTAAAATCGTCTGGCGTTAGAGTAAAATACTAAGTATGGCCGGTTTAGGCAAGTTTAAGGGTGAATGGGTTTAAGTTCCAGGAATTATAATACAACCTTAAAGGGGCTAGGTCACGCAATTTTAACCAATTTCAGCACTGATCGAATGGTCATACAATTAACTAAAATATCAAAATAACTGTTCAAAACTTTAGAAGAACTCTAGCAAAATACAGGAAAGCCAAGAAGGGACATGTATGGACAAAACTGGAGAGGATTGAAATGAATTGAATTTGGGTAAATTTGAAAAACGTTGGCCCACCTTTTTTCAAATTTATATTAGTCTATATCAAAATGTCATTTACACAGCTGGAAAATCATTCTCAGTTGTTATGTGGCCGTGATTTTGCAAATGAAAGACTCTTGCTCTGCCAATTTTGATGTTTTAAGCTCATAATTAACAAAATTACCTAAAATAGCGTGACCTAGCCCCTTTAACACTTTGTTTTCTTGGGCCCCTTAATTATTGTTGTTGTTTTTTTTCTGGTTCAATTTCCAGGGTTTATATCTTAATGGGTCATTGATTTCCAATATTATAAAATGCTGGCTTATAAATCATGGAATATGATATACAGACAAGTCATAAAGAATGCTGGAAAATTAGACCTCATTAATTTTAACAAGCTCTGCATCCATTCAAAAACTGTTCCCTTTAACCCATTGACTCCTAGGAGCGAGAGTTAACTCGTCAATGGCGGGAAGTTCAGGAGTGAATGGAGTAAAACAAAATAAAATTGTCTATTTGTGGGAAACATTGCCACAACCTGGGTATTTTATATACCGTTTTCAGAGCACTCTGTCATATTCTGGACCATATACACATTTCAGGGTTTCTAAGGTCCTGGATTTTGTCTTGTTTGGTCCTAAATACGGTCGTTTTCATCTAAGTGTGGACACCTGACCTGAAAACATGCTCTGATTGGCTGCAAATGTGACAAGGTTTGTCTTATATTATTCAAAGGTTCGTGCAAGTTTTCCTCGAATGGTGGCAAGACTGGACATCAAACACTTTCTAAGAAATTGACCCTAATCTGATAAAGTATGCTTCAAATATTTTCAAACTATAATGCGCAAAAGTTTCTACTGTTTACTTAATGGCTGCCAAACTCAAACTTTAAAGAACATGTTTTCCCGTCATGTATCCACGCTTAGATGAAAACAACAGTAAAAGTCCTGCAAAAGTTGTGGAATTTAAGGACACAAAGTGAAAAGTGTATGGACCCTGAACTTCTGACCTTATAAAAAAGAGTGGTTTGTAGCGTAGGCCATGACTCAATGTGACTCTAACTTTGCAAGAAAGGGACCGTATATTGCATTTTTTAGGTAATCTTGATTTTGTTATTTTCTTTCATCAACAGTGCCACCGGAACCATCAACTTGTAAGTTAACAACAACAACAACAATAATAATATTGTGTTCATCTCTTATGTCAGGATGGGTCAGAGTTGTGTCTTTTAAAAGTGCTGCTATGATCAGAAATTCTCGTTTTTCTTCACATTTCGAAACTCCTTGCGCTGAATACTCAAAATGTAAGATTTCGTGCAATCTTTTCAAGAGAAAAACTATTTATTTTGACAGCATTTTTTTCATTAATTTTAACGGTCCTCCATTACTTGAGGTGGTTCTGACAGATAAGCCCTCAGGAAGCTGGATCAAGGACAAAGTGATGTCATTTACTCACTTGTTAAAAGTAGTGTGAATGGGGCTTAATTACTATGCAGCACAAGAGGTTTTGGCTTTTGAAGTGCCAAGTTTGTGTTCTTCATACTAAGTAAGCTGCATTCACACACTTCATTTTTAAGCCAGTGAGTAAATGTCGTCACTTTCCCCTTCAGATCCAGATTGCTGTTAGCTTTATTGGTTAAAACTGCACCAAGTAGTGGTGGACTGTTAAATGACAAAAGTGGAGTTAAAATAAAGTCTTCCTCTTAAAGTTATAACAAAAACAAATTCCCTGTTGGATGTTAAATGCAAGATGTAAGCACTTTAAAAATGTGAAGAAAAATAAGGACCAATTTATCGTGGTAGCACTTAAAGGGAAGTAGATTTGAAATACGTTTTTGACCAAATAGTCCATATAGAATTTATACACTTCTTGATTAGTAATCAAAGCATTCAGAACCAGGTAGAATAATTGGGAAATTGTGACATTGGCTTAAATTTCTGGGGACAATCTGTCTCTCAGTGTTGTTGCTTAATGCTCTCAGTATTGATGCCAGAGCAGGTCGTCATAATGATCACTTTCTACACCATATAACAATAATCGCAACAACAAAATTAATTCAAAAATCTAATTAGAGTGGTTTTCAGTTGAGTGTCGAAGTAATTAGCGAATTGCTTTGCTTTTGTATTCCTTCACTCATTGATTAGTTCAAAGTTCTTGTGCCACTTTTCAACCAATCAAAAGTGAAACCAAAAACAATAATTATTTTTGTGGGTCGTGCATGCACATTTTCCCGCACTTTGTGTCAGCTACGTGTAAGGACTTCAAGTTTTGATTGGTTTACTGGATTGCCTCTGTCCTTTTGATTTGCCAAAGTAATTAATTTGGTTTTGGTTTTAAGACTCTCGATTGAAACTTTCTTTATCAAGTAATTACAATTCTTTTAGATCTTTTAAATTTTAAATTCTAACTAATGAGCTTTTGCCTGCAGTGAACAAGGGCTATTTGAGGCGGGCAAAAAAGGACAAAAGAAAATTGAGAAATTCTATAAATAATTTTCAACAAACAAACTGAGAAGCAATCTAGCCAGAGTGAGACAGGAAGGCGGACTGTACTCTAATCAGAAGAACTTATATGAAAATGTCCTTTTTCAGGATTTCAAAGAGTTAATTAATACTTAAAATTGATCTTTGTTTATTGAGTTGATAGAAAATGGAATGCTGTTCTAAATTAGTACCAGAGAGAGAAGAGAGACAGATTTAATTTGCAATCTTCAAATTTATGTAACAGCATACAAATTAATTTGCAAATTTGAAAGAGGAATTAGTGACATTTTGCTATCTGCAAGACTGCACAGTTTCTGTTGACTTCTCAGAAACAAACACTTCGTGTAAACCCTTAATGCAAGATTAAATTCACATCTTGTTACAGCTAGAGGTTTCCCAGGTTGCTTTGCTGTATAAGTATTTCTTGATTCAAGCATAACTTAAATGCATCATCACTTAATTCTCTGATATTTAACATCATTTTTTTGTCCTTTCTGCAGCAACGCCAGTACCCAGTAAGTATCACTTGACTTTATGCATGTGTTATCCTGTGTCAGTTGTAAAACAATATTAATATTTTTAACCATTTTCTAGCTGGTGAAAGTAGTACCTCAGTAAGCCACGGGGGTGACGACGACAAAGGCGACGGGAAATCACCATCTGCAAGTGAGTCCCTTGTTTATTATTTTGCCCTTCAACTTCTAAAATGATATTGTAATCTTTTTTGAAAATAATAACGGATGCATTAAAGATATTTTTGCGCCGATGTGTGATTATGCAGGAAATGTAGATCTTAACAAGTGTTATTGAAATCCAAAAAGAAAATTGGGGGCAACCACGCATTTTTCAAAGATAATTCATGAATAATATTTGTAAAAAGCTTTAAAATACAAAGCAATGTATGGCGTTCTTTCTCAAATTGAAGCTTAATTATCTCTCAAAAATGCATGGCTACCCCTAATTTTCTTTTTGGATACCAAGAGTACTTACTAAGATCTACTTTCTCCGGATAGTTTTAAACCGCACAATAATATCTCTGTATTAGTGAGCATCGGCGATAGGAAATCCGAGTATCTGGAGATGCGCAGAATGTATGCGCAGTAACAATAGTAGGCACCGTCCTTAATTCCTTTAGCTTAAAGCACATTCCACAGGCCCAATTAGTACCCAGCACACGAAACCCCAGCTTGCGAGTTCCTCTTTATATGAAATGAGCTCAAACTTCCCAGAATTATAAAACAAATGTTACATTCAGCAAGGTCGAAAATGGGGAGATATACCAAGCAAGCTGAGTTAAATGTTTTCAAATTTTATCATGGACACGAAACATACAGTCAAGTGTTGTAACGACTAACATGGCTTCCACTGCACAAGTAGTTTTGCTGATTTTATCACACACCAAGGGCAACAAAAGTAACAACAGTGGCTCAGTTAATGCACACAATAATTTTATGCTCTTCAAGATTTGCACCACGAATCATCATTCTTTCCCTTAAGTTACTTAATTGAAAGTTTGTTTCTTGCATTTATCCTCTTGCGAGAAACGTCAGTTCACAAGTTTACCAAACACATTTTCTGATGTCTACTTGCTAGTAGTTTCATCGACATTCAGGATTAAGAAATTAATGATTGCTTATCCAATTTCACACCCTGTTGCATAAACGTTTCGCTTGTGCTGTGTTAATACAATTTTCTAGAGCAAAAATTCACCATCTTTAAGCTGCACCCTGTGACAACTTCATTATTTGATATGAAGAAAATCAACCAGCAGTTTCTTCGTTAATTCTGTGTGGAATAAAGCCTTGGTAACCTGGCCTTTTTCACAGGGTGTGCTGGAAATTTCATTTATTGAGCAAAGACCTTATATTTATCGGCTTTCACCTGGGGTTTAAATTATATTTATTTCTATCTCATGCAGTCTTCGATCTGATTAAAGTTTTGATTTCTTGATAATGTTGTTTTAGACATTAAAATTAAGAATAATGTAACAAGACATTAAATAATCGACAAATACTGTGAAATGACAACACTGACAAGGGGTTGAGGTAATCGTTAATTTATTTATCAATCATTAAATTTAGACATTTTCTTTATCAAGCAATAAATGGACAGAAAATGTGTCTATTTAGTCAAATCCTGCTAAGAGACCATGCCATCAAAGGATTGGTAATTTTAATTTTTTGCTTAACCCATTAACTCCCAGGGGTTCCCCATTGAAGAGTAAAATCATCTGGCCGTTTTAGGCTGGATTGGACGTCAAAAGTAAAAATGCTAATTTTGTTAAAATAAGGTTAGATACAATAAATTAAGCACTAGTTACAAAGGAAAAGTGCTTTTTTCAAACGTTTATCTTTGGCCCTTGTTACGCATTTGGGTTGATTTCCATGACCTGCAGCCTTATCATTTGTGATTTTGATTCAACTTCTCTTTTACAGCACCTACAAGTGGAGTTGGCACTGTCAAAGGTTTTGCTGGGCTTGTCATGTCCATCCTTGTCATTGCGTAAGTCTGTTTCATCACCAAGTAAAAAATAAATAGCAGTTGTGAAGTGTCGAAGGTACAAGTAAACAGCACAAAGAAATTGGCTCCATGTTCTAGTGGTTTCAACCACTGGCTGTGGTTGTATTTGTTCAAAGTAATTGCTTCCATCAGCAGCCCATGAATAGCAGCCTCCCTGTGCGCTATGTCCTTAAGTCAACCTTTACTGGTATCACTCTAGTTTTAGAACTACCGGTAATCCTTCAGTGGGAAACTCTCATTTACATTCATTGGCATACACTGTTTTTGCTATTTTTGTCTTCGTTTGACAAAATTTTCTTCATTGGCCTTTCTAAACAGTGTGTGAACAGAGCTGAAGAACTAATGGCATTCTAAAAATAGAAACATGTGCGCAAGGCTTGTATGGGAGAGGGAAGCTCTTACTCATGGGCTGCTCTTTCAGTGCATTGTCTCTCAGTGAGTGCCCCAGTGTATCATCATTATCATAGGGTTGCAGGCTTCGGAATGATCAAGAGGTTGATCAACCATTTGTTCTTTATGGATGCTTTGAAATTGTATGGAAGGTTTTTCGTGGGGCAGAGAGATGGAGTTTGGACTGGACAAGTGTGCTGTGTTGGTGTTAAAGGGGGGTGAAGGTTCGTTGTGAAGGAATTGTTTTCCGGATGGTCAGATGATAGGTAAGGTTGATGAGGGTGGGTTTAAGCACTTAGGTGTGTTTAAGGGTGTGGATATTATGCAGAAGGAGATGAAGAAGGTCAAGTGGGGGTTTTTGATGCTGGTGAAACTGGTGGCAAGGTCGAAGTTACATACAGTGGGAATTTGATTAGGGCACCAAATGCCTGCACTATAGGTGTGATGAGGTACATTAAAGGGATTTTGGATTAAAGTGATCGGGAACTTAGAGAAGAAAGGAAGTACAGTAAGGTTGTGCATGAAGAGTAAGGTAAGCGGGATGGGATTGATCATTGGGTATGATTGTGAGAAGGAGGAGGAATATGGTCTGTTTGGATATGTCAAAGTGAGTGATAAGTGCATGTTGAAGGTTGTTGGAGAGAGTGGTTGCATATGGGACAAAAAGAACAAGTACAAGAAGCGGGAGGAGAAGGCAAGGAAAGAGACATTCTGGGAGAAGAGTTTGCATGGGAAGTATAAAATGAGGGATGTCAATGAAGTGGCACAGAAAGGGATGTATTTTCATCTCGGGAGCAGGGTTTGCAAACTTGGTTTTTTGAGCCATAATTGAGGAGGATGGACATCCAAAGTGTGAAAGTGTGTAGCAAGATGGTGGAGTTGTTTGGATATGTGGCAAGTGCAGATGGAGTATCGGAAGAGGCATGATAAGATAGTTTTTAGGGCGTATTGAGAGCTGTGTTGAAAGTTTGGTGTGAAGTGTGGTACAAGGTGTTAGGAATGGTGGGGTATTACTGGAGATAGAGCAAAATCGACATTACTGTGGTGTATCGAGCAGTTTCTCAGTTTCTTGGGATAAGAATGTGGTGACTAAAGAGGTTAAGGAAATCGCCAACTACTGTTCTCCGGCAAAGGACACCAGGAAGATGCATCGGATGCATGGTTGTTTGGTTATTTGGGTGTGGTGTCTGATCACTTGGAGGGCTTTTTGAAAGATCTCTAGATCCTGGATGTGTTGGGAGGATTGCAGGACTCTGTAGTTGACCAACCTAATCATCCAGAAGATGCAAAGTCTCCCAAGTCCCGTTCTGTTCATAGAATTCAAGAGTTGTTGTTATTACTATTATATCGCTGAGTATTAGTGCTCCTCTTGTTAGGAAGATGGAAAGTCCAGTAAAATCACTGAAAATTGAAGCATATTATCACTTGATGTTAAGATGGGCCATATGAAATGTGGAGGGGAATGCTATCAGCAGTGCACTAAGAGCAAAATCACTCAATTGAACAAAACATTCAAAAGAGAATGAACTTTGATATAACCTCTAAAAACTCAAAATAATGAAAGCAAAGCCATAACGATTTGTGGATGGCAAGAGATGTATGAAAGGGATGAAATTTGGGTTCCCTTGGAGAAACCCCTGGTTGAATACCATTTCCGCCCAGAATAGTCTTTGATGTCATGTTAATTTTACTAATAAAAGAACGTCATGTTTTTTCTTCATATTATTTTTGAGTGTGATGGCTTAATAATTTGGCAAATTTGAGCTTTCATTTTTATCTAAAGGCTTTTTACTTTGAGTTTGAGTTTTGGATTTCACGGTCTGCCATTATTCACATTCCAAACTGTCCCATTGGACCTCGGAGGTTTTGCATCTAGGGAAAAGTGGCAGCATCAAAGGCTCATTAGCTTAACATTTCAGCATGTGAATGCAGCTTATTTTGTATGCAAAGCAAGGTTTTAAAAGTCTAAAAGCCCAAAACTCCCGTGCTACATATTAATTCACCTGCGCATTGTATTCTGAAACTATCGAGTCTTGCGTCATTTTCTCCTCGATCCAGCCTTTCTAAAGATTTTAAAGTTAGTAATGCTGGACCGCTGAATAGGAAAATTCCCGTTGAAATAAACAGGTGTCTTCTTGAAATCAGGGTTTTAAACTTGGCTCACTTAGTGTTTAGTAGCACTTCAACATAACTGTTCAGAGTCAAAGTGGTAAATAAGGAAACCCCCAAAAATCATGATACTGTAGCTTTGAACCATTTTCTGTTGACTGTCGTCCACGAAAATGGAATTATAATTAATTTCCGCATTCTGACGATACTGGATCATAACATTGTTCCAGTGTTTTTCCTTCCCAGAAACTACTGGTCACATTGTTCTTAGGCTAGTTATCTTACCTTTTTCTTGGTTCTTTTTTCTTTTGCAGTTTGATGTGAACAGTGTTTTGCTGAAGAATGGTGCTGTTGATTTTCTGTTTGAATAATAGTCTATTATACAGCCCAACTTCCTTATTATGTCTGTTTAGGACACTTGGCAGTTGTTGCTGGTGTGCAAATATATATTGTCAACTTGTATATTACAGCATATGTAAGCTTGAGTTATTAGTTGCAATTATGTGAGCATCATTTCAACCAATGCTTTAGTTACTTTCTTAGTTTTTTATAGACAAGTTAAGAAGTAGTTGAAAGAAATAAAGTTGTCTTCTTACTAAAGTTGTGCCCGATTTTTATTTAACCAGACACACAAGCATTCATATGCCTAATGAAATTCATAATCTGAATCACACATGAGAGAGCACAGTTTCCCTACTACTGTGTAGTTACAAACACCAGAAATCAAATTTAAGTAAAGTGAATGTATTCAAATTTTGGTCTTCTTGAAAAGAGCATGCTCTAAACAGTGTGCTAGTCCTGTTCTCCAAATGTAACTAACTAAGAGGACACAACGAAAAAAAATTAAAACTGGAGGAGTTGTGATATTGTTGCCCTCCTTGCCGTATATAACGCTGCTTAGTTGTTGAAGGAATATATCAAACACGAGAAGGAGTGTTTCATCGGATATCAAAACACCAAGAAGCGAGTTGAAAAATGAGGCAGAAGGCCGAGTTTTTTAACCGATTTTGAGGTGGTTGGATATCCAATGAAACACTCTTTCGAGTGTTTGATATTGCTTCTCAAAAGAATCAGTAGTTTAAGAGCGATTTGGGATCAAAGTTGGCGAAAGTTTATGCTAATTAAGACCACATATCCAAACTTCCTTCACGGTAGTGATTTCTTTTGTTTTTGGCTTATAAATTATTAATGAGTTTGAGAAGGTGAAAGAAATGTGGCTTGGACTTGAGGTGGTCTAAGAGCTTGTGATCTTTCTATTTTGCAAATTAAGAGATACATGTAGAAGGTGCATCAGGTTTTAGTAATGCTTTGTTGCGGAATGTTTAGGAAACCAGTGCGTTCCTAAGATTTGCTAAGTTTAGGTGGTTTCAAGAAATTGAAGATCTGACTATAAAGTCCTCGAGTGATTTTGTCCTTCCTGTAAGCGACAATAGGAGCATAAGGAAAGATGCTTGTTCGCTGACAAACCAAGGCTAGCTTGACATCCTTGAGGTGGTTCCAGCTTAAAACTCTATTCCAACAGATGTAAAGTAAAATGAAGGTGTGTTTAATTTGGTGAATCCAAAAACTGACTTCTGATAAGAAGTTTGTCTTGCCTATTCCAGGCTCTCAGATAGTGGAGGCGAGGGAACAAGAACAAACAAAAGAAATCGAGTGGGTGCTGGGGGGAGGGGCCCTCAAATCTCCATATTAAACAGTCATTGACTTGTATGTCCACTAGAGGAGCCTTTAATAGCCACTCAAACCCCCACCCCCAAAAGCAAGGGAGAATTATTTCAGTTGTCATATTGGCTGAATTTAATTATATAACGTAGTAGGGGTTCGATTTGGTTAAAGTATGATTACAGACTGAATTGGACAAAACAAAGTCCTGTTACCAATTAATCATAACTATTTCAACTTACGAGAAGAAAAAATTAATGCATTCCTTTTTCACTGTCAAATGTTACAAATTGGTGCATTTTGGAAAATCTCCAGTTTGGCAGGGTAAGTGGTTGTTGCCATGGTTATTGTGATAAATTCTGTGATTGGTGCTTATGTATTAGCTTATGTAACTGTCTGAATTCAACCCTACACAATAATGAGTGAAAAATAAAGTAGTTGCACCAATCAAATTTGAGAAAATTGTAATGGTTATGATTAACAAGAGAAATATCAGGTTGGTGGACAAAAACAAAAGATCTTTCATTATGTAACTTTTGTTTGTCCACTAGAAGTCATACATTTCTCTATTGTTATTGGTGTCCCCAGAGATTGGTTGAAAACGTCTTATTGCTGACAAAATTTCCATCTTGGATGGATAATTCATCTCAGAAGAGTTATCCATCTCTAGCCTAAATTTGGCCATTCAAACTTCACATTAAACGCAACTTAAGAAAAAATCACTGCAATTTCTGAAGGAATTTATTCAGCTGTTATTGATATAAAAGTCGTGTGAAAAAAAGCAACCATGAGTATCAATTCTGACCCTGGAAACATGGCTCCACAGAGGACAAAGAGAGATAAGGTAAGGACTGGGAGAGCCCTCTCCCCAACTTTCTGTCCCTTTCACATTCTTGCCTAGAGGATAGAGAGAATAGGCTTGGTACATATGAATGATGCAGCCTTTTTACATTTTGTCATCGTACCAAATATTTCAATTTGGGGTTTGGGTGCCTTGATCTCCTTGTGCCAATCCCCTCCTGAGACCCAGGTACTGAAAGAGAAAAAATTCAAACGGGTGATACAGCATTTCAAAGGGCATTTAACCCAAGAACTCCCGACGAATAAAATCGTCTGGTGTTAGGAAGAGTAAAATACTAACTCGGGCTGGTTGGGGTGCCAAAGGGTTAATTAAAGGAACCTTAAAAAGTGTGTTAATGAAATCTTTTACACATTTCAAACAAAGGCGTCTCGATGAAAAGTATGGAAATATTGCCACAGACAAGAAAGCAACAATGTTGCATGTAAGCCATTGGGGGCACACTGTAAAAGCAAGAGCTTATCCTGGTTTCTATAGCATCACATAACTAAGAGTACTGCCGCAGTCCACTGAATGGGATGCTAGTCTGACAGGGTTGCTCCCATATGTTGTGGGAAGCAATTAATGCACCTGGCAGTTTTTCAAAAGGTGGATAACGCTATATCCACCAGATAAATCACTATCCACCCTTTGAACAACTGGGACGTGGGCCCAGTTGTTCAAAGGCGAGATTTCTCTGGTGGAAGAGCTACTATCCGACAGTTTTCATCTGTGCGCAGATTTTGTGTTTGCTCACTTGCGAACGCGCACACTCTAAGCACATTTGAATAAAGGTGTGTAGTGACTTATCCACTGGATCAAGTTATCCGGTCTGAACAGGAAAGGAAACAACATTATACTCTTCAGTCTTGAACCAGAGACCCTGGGAAGTGAGAGTCCAACATGCTGGCCACTACAATACCATGTGTCAAGTATAAATAACAGTTGATATAGTTTTGAAGTAGCATCACTTGAGATTTGCATGGATGCCCATTGCTAACGTGAAGCTAGGGGAATGTCTGACAGCTTGATTGCTGATTGGATAATACCATACAAAATATGGGTACAGGCTGGGTTCTCAATCCTGGGTTCAATGTTTCTCATCAGTTCAGTGACAGATCAAATTCAACTTTTTTTTTTCCAGAATGACTACTTCCAAAATTTCGTCTTTAAATTTCTTAACAATTTGTATTTGCTTCTCATTTCACATCCGTAGACTGTAAATTGACTGATAAACCAGTTCATACATAATTTAATGTCACAAAACCACTCCTTGTCCCCTTCCACCCTCTCCCTTCTAAGAGTGACACTTCTAGATTTTACTCTGTCTAACGCCAGATGATTTTACTTGCCAATGGAGGCCGCTTCAGGGATGAGTGGCTTGATAACATCTTGGTCCACTCAAACACTTTTTCCCCTTCCTCCCTCTCCCTCCTGAGAGTGACACTTACAGATTTTACTCTGTCTAACGCCAGACGATTTTACTCGCCAATGGAGGCCGCTTAAGGGATGAGTGGGCTGATAACATCTAGGTCCACTCAAACACTTTGTCCCCTTTCACCCTCTCCCTTCTACGAGTGACACTTACAGATTTTACTCTGTCTAACGCCAGACGATTTTACTCGCCAATGGAGGCCGCTTAAGGGATGAGTGGGCTGATAACATCTAGGTCCACTCAAACACTTTGTCCCCTTTCACCCTCTCCCTTCTACGAGTGACACTTACAGATTTTACTCTGTCTAACGCCAGACGATTTTACTCGCCAATGGAGGCCGCTTAAGGGATGAGTGGGCTGATAACATCTAGGTCCACTCAAACACTTTGTCCCCTTTCACCCTCTCCCTTCTACGAGTGACACTTACAGATTATACTCTGTCTAACGCCAGATGATTTTACTTGCCAATGGAGGCCGCTTCAGGGATGAGTGGGTTGATAACATCTAGGTCCACTCAAACCCTTTGCCCTCTTCCCCCCTCTCCCTCCTGAGAGTGACACAGCTTTTACTCTGTCTAACGCCAGACGATTTTACGCTTCAGGGATGAGTGGGTTGATAACATCTAGGTCCACTCAAACACTTTGTCCCCTTTCACCCTCTCCCTCCTGAGAGTGACTATTATAGATTTTACTCTGTCTAATGCCAGACGATTTTACTCATCAACGGGGGTTAAAGGGTTAATTAAGACGAAGATCGAGACAAATTTAATCCCTACTAATTCAAAGGTATTTTTGCCCCGGTTTATGATTATGGAGAAATGTAGATCTGAACAAGTGTTCTTGACATCCAAAAAGAAAATTGGGAGTAACCAAGCATTTTTCATACTGGTAATTGGTGAATAATATATTTGTAAAAAGCCTTAAAATACAAAGCAGTGTATGGCATTCTTTCTTAAATTGAAGCTTAATTGTCTTTGACAAATGCATGGTTAACCCCAGTTTTCTTTTTGGATACCAAGAGTACGTACTAATAATAAGATCTACTTTCTCCAGATAGTTTTAAACCACGCTAAAATATCACTGTATTAGTAAGCATCACCGATAGGAAACCTAAGTATCTTGAGATGTGCAGAAATGTATGTGCAATAACAATAGTAGGCACCATCCTTAATGTTCAAAAAATCTATTTTTCTGTAGGCATAGTCAGAAAAAGAATGTGTGGCCTGGTTGCTTGAAGCCTGGTTAGTGCTAACCGTTGGTTAAGATGTATCGAAACGTATAGGTTTCTATGGTATTTAACGCTGGTTAGCACTAATCGTGCTTGAAGCAACCAAGGCCTGATGTTAAAAAAAAAAAGAATGACATAACAGGAACTTAAACACAGACGCACTATAAAAGGGGTCGTCGCTTCACGCTCTTCTTTTCTTCAAATTTATTCAAGATGACACAGAGACGGAAGCACTAATAGATATTTCTAGCAGGAGTAGGAGTGGAGATTAAAAAAAAAAACAACGACATAACATTTCATGACATATTATGAACACATTGCCTTAAGGGGTTTTTTTATTGCACAAATTATCACACAGCTTGGTTGCATCTTCAACTGACTGATAAATCCTTTGCATGTGCCTGGCCCTGAGGCACCATGCCTTTTACTGTGTGTCTTGTTTAAAAAAAAAACTCTTCTTAGGGTCATGACAGTTTGGAATAAAATTATTGTACTTCTACTCACTTTCTTCCGACTTTCTATGGCTTGTTGTGTCCACAACAATTCCATGGCAAGGTTGTCTCTCAGTTCATGTAGTTTATCAGGGTCATCAGGAAGGTCAAGGTCGGGTGTTGTGGAATCCTCACTTACGACTGGTTCTAAGGAAAAAGTCAATAAATAAACTCAGCGCCAAGCACGAAATTTACAACTTCCTCCAGATGATGTCTCTGAGGAAACTTTAACTTGAAAAGGTTTTTGAGAGGCTTGCCGGCTACGCTAGCCCACATATAGCACACAAATCATTGTTTTAAAACAATGTTAGTTACTGTTTGGATGTCTATTGTTTATTTGAACATATTATGATACACAGGGATTTGGGCAAACATGAAGTAATGACAGTTGCCCCATACAAAGACATCAAGAGATTCACATAACTTGGTGTTAAGGCATCACAAAGTGATCCTTTATGACCTTAGCCAGAACCTTAACCCTAACTAAAAAGTACTGCATTTTAGGCTTAAAGGCACACCTTCAAACGACAGGCTTTTCGACCGTTTGTTTTTGTCATGGTAATTGAAATTCACATTGCTTATCGTAGTGTTCTGGTTGGATTTTCATATATGAAAATTGTTCCACGGCACGTAATGACTGTAGGGTGAAAGTGGGCCTTTCAGGAGACATGGCGTGACACAACATGCATTTCATTATGGACATGTAAGGGTTTAAAGAAGAAAGTGGAGAAAGGTAAAGGATGCTATCGATCTCACACGTCTGTCGACAAGTTGATTTCAGTCTGTGGTTAAAAAATTCTGATCATGGGATAACATTTTTTGTGGCTCTGAGGTTTTGATTAAATACTACATCATGTGACGCTATTCCTTTGTTCTTCCCACGGCTGAAAATAGAAAAAAACCTGAAGAAAAGTTTCCAACTGCTTCTTATTTCCTTGGACAAGGCTTTTCCAGGGTTACCCATAAAAGCTTTGGCTGGTTATACTCCCCGTCAACATCGTTTCGTGCTTTTCTCTTTGTGCAGAGCAACAGAAAATGGCGTCAGGAGATCGGTATTTTCGAAAAACCGCAGAGCCACAAAAAATGTTGTCGTGTGATCCGAGTGTTTTAACCGCAGACTGAAATCAATGGTCTGTGAAGTGGGCTGAAGAAAAGCCCTTGTCCACGGACGTCTGAGATCGATAGTAGATGACTACTAGATAAGTTACCAGCATGTGTACAGGTACACATCTACTCAGACTTGGTCTGTACCTTTAAAATTGGGGTTTCAATAAAATTATTTGATGTCGGTTACTGATTTGACTGATTAACTGACCAGGGGCGGATCCATATAATGACTGACTCTCAGGGATCAATGAGGACAAAGTTTTTGACTGAGTGTAACCCATTCACACCTCAAACACCCCCCCCCGCCCCCCCCCCCCTTCCCTCCACCCCCCATTGGACAAGTAAAATCATCTAGTGTTAGACAGAGTGAAATCTATTAAGTGTCACTCTCAGGGGTCAATGGGTTACAGTGCTACTATGATCAAAAATCACTTCTCGTTTTTCTTCGCATTTTGAAAGTTCTTGTGCCGAATACTTGAAATACCAGACTTTATGCAATCATTTCAAGAAAAAAACTGTTTAAATTTAAGGCACTTTTTTTATTCAATGGTCTGGACACCATTACTTGGTGTGATTTTGACAGATAAGCCCCCGGAGAGCTGGATCGAGAAGAATATGATGTCATTTACTCACTAGCTTAAAAATGCACAATAGTGAACATGGCTTAATAAAATTAGTATGCACAACATGAATTTGACAATTTGAAAACTAAAAACTCTTGTGCTGCATATCCTACAATTATTAAGCCGCATTCACACACTTCATTGTTAAGCTAACTCATGAGTAAATGAAGTCACTTTCTTCTCAATCCAGATTGCTCAAAGCTGAAGAAAAACGAGAACTGATTTTTTCACCATAGTACCACCTAAAGAATCTGTCTTTAATTAGTTTAATTTAAGGAAAAAAGTGGCCGCCTTCTCTGAATGATTTAGCCAATGCTTTTCATTGGCTGTCTGTACTACCGTAATTGAAACTTTGTGGTCAATCCTGTTCACAGTTAGCTTTTAAAATCAGAAAAAAGTTGATTGGGGATAAAGATCATGAATATGATGATGTTAATAAAGTTCACCATGTGATCAAACTGGTACTACTTCTTTTCACAAGGAGATTCTTATCCACTTTCTCATTTCTTGTTGCTAAAATGCTTTTCTTCTTTTGCTTTGTGGACCAAATATAATCAAGACTCTCTTCTCAAAATAAAGTGAGGGCAGATCTAGATCACAGGTCACGGTTCACAGGTCAGTGTACATGTCACTGTGCTACAGATACATAAAAAACACCAAAAGTGTCTCCCAGCCATAATCACTCTACAAAAATGTTGTTTCAGGTCTAGGGGAAACTGTTGGCTTACTTGTTCATCAGTGGAGCAGGGACTGTGGAATGTGACCTGTGTTTCAGACCTGCCTATTAAATGAAAGGTACAATGTATATCGTACCAAATGATTTGTCAGTCATCCAACTCTCACTGAGAATTGCTTGAGTCTGTAAGTGAGGCACATTCCTTGTCACTGGCGTATCTGTCTCAGATGTGATATCATACCCAGAGTTTTCTTTGATCTTCTGCTCGTCACTTGATGTATGTCTTGGAGTACCACTCAATGGAAAATCAGGTGAAGGAAATTCAGGAAATGTTTGGAATTGTTTACCACCTGATTTGTCGAAATGCATGA
The DNA here is from genome assembly GCF_036669935.1 of Montipora foliosa. Classification (NCBI taxonomy): domain Eukaryota; kingdom Metazoa; phylum Cnidaria; class Anthozoa; order Scleractinia; family Acroporidae; genus Montipora; species Montipora foliosa. The sequence goes on from NC_090873.1 coordinate 44,386,408, forward strand.
CCTTAGATAAAGACCTGTTATTTTCCGGGTTCCTTTCCTTTGAAGGAATAACTGGATCCTCTGGTTCCCGTTCTCGCTGATAGTCAGTTGTTATCTGTGGAAAATCTAGCTGGTTCCGGTGTGAATCCTGCACATGACATCTTTCAAAATTCAAAGTTGTTGCTGGCAAAGGACAATCTTTATCTACGTTTATTTCTTCATCGTCTTGTTCCCTGTGCATTCGAGAAAATTTAACGTTTTCATTTTCAATAGGTTGCCCTTCATTTTCTGGGTTTGTGAATCCGTGTTCAGCAATGTTACGTGAAAAATGTTTACCATCGCCAAAGACTTCATCAGCTTCAAGATCTTTCTTTTGTGTTTTTTCATCTTCACCATCTCCAGGAATACTCAAGCTCGTTGTCTCGTTTTCAGGGTTTGAAAAACGTATTTTCGAAGTCACCAATGGCAGACCAATACAATTCCTTTTCCACTGCACTACTTTTGAATCCCTTTCCAAATCCTTTAACACTTCTTCAAACTCGTTGCGAACTTGAAGCAGTTTTTTTCGAGTGAAATAACCACGAACATGTGCCTAACACAAAAAGAAAGAAAAATGATTGTCAGACTGTGGGAACAATAGGTAAGAACGAGCTGAGGTAGTTGTTGGAAATACCTGAAACGCCACAACAGCTTTCACGTAACTCAAATCGACCGCCATTTTGACACTTTCTGCGCATGCTCCTTACTCAGAGTGAAAAGGTTGGTTGATTGCAGGCGCAAAACATGGCCCTTATGAATTTGAGGGAAAGAGAAACCTGGAGAAATAACTTATGGGCCTAACATGAACGCCTTACCGAAAGAATGATGAAATCTTGGCTTAGCTAATTAGTAGCATTGTTATCTTTTTCATCCGGAGAAATTGCTTTGCTTTTGATCTGACGATGGCAGCCAAATATGAGTGTGAGTAACTTGTAGACCTCTAGATACTGGCTTGTTTCTTTGGAACTTTTTATATGAATCCCAATTCGGCTATCGCAATGTTGTACCCAATTCAAATCTCTCGGGGTTAAGATTCTTTTTGTATTTCATTTGCATAATGATGTAGCATTCGTATGGGAATATTTGGAACAAAACGTTGTATTCCCACAGGATCTGAATTCGGTACAGCATTGAGTTAGCCGAATAGACCATTTTACAGTTGTGGCTAAGTTACCAGGCCTAGCAATGGAAGCGAGGCTGCCGGTGACCCTGTTTGATACAAACCTTCTTGCTTTTGTAATGTTAATATGGGTTAATTAGCGTTACAACAACACAATTTACATGATAAAAGCAGTGAGGTCTGTATCAATGCAGGGTCACCGGCAGCCTCGCAGCCATTCATAGGCTTGGTTGCTGAGCAAACAACTGTAAAATGGCCTATTGGTCTATGTATTCTTTAGTCATTCTTTTTTTGGCTGGAACAAAATCTTTTGCCCAATTTTTGCAGAGTATTTCATACAGGTTGCAGGATCCATGTGTAAGCAGCATCTCAAATAGGGGTTTTGCTAAAAGCAGGCCCGCGGCCCGGCGGCCTGAAGGCCCAGCGGCCCGCGACCCACGGCCTGGAGGCCCGGAGGCCCGGTAGCCCACTCCTCATTTTCCACGGTTTTCCTGTCCAACGGTAAATCCACGTGCATGCACAGATCTGCATCGGGTTTGGGCGTGGAAAATGGACGACGGTGAGTTTGAATTCGTTTACCATTTTAATCATTTGAATCCTTGTTTCTGTTTGTTGTTGTAACCAGACGAAAACAACAGAGAATGACAACATTTTTCACCTAGCAACATGCAACGAAAGAAAGGATCGAAAAAGGATTGAAATGATTATTAAAATGATAAACGAATTCAAACTCATCGTCTTTCATTTGCGCGCCCAAACCTGATGCAAATCTAAGCATGCGCGTGGATTTACCGCTAGACAACAAAACTGTGTGGGCCTCCGGGCCACCGCGGACCGTGGGCCGCGGGCCGCTGGGCCGCTGGGCCGTGGCGGGCCGTGGGCCGCGGGCCTGCTTTTAGCAAAACCCTCTCAAATAGTGCTTACTTAAGCCTTAACACCCATTTTAAACAGCATTGTTCAACACTATTTAAGTCTAAGCACCCATTTTAAAAAGGTTAGCTTACATGAAGTAATCGGCCATCACAACAATAATTGAAAGCTAATCTTTTTAAAATGGGTGCCTAGACTTAAATACTGTTGAACAATGCTGTTTAAAGTGGGTGTTGAGGCTTAAGTAAGCACTATTTGAGATGCTGCTTACACATGGATCAACAGTATGCATTCGAAATAGTATTTTTAGGGTAGTCCATTTGGGTAGTCCATAGGGTACTCCATGGAGTAGGGCTCCGCGTTTTGTCCTCTCCCGTAAAGGCTGGTTTACACATACGACGCAAGCATAAGCACAAGCAACATACGCAGGCAGGGACACCCTCAAAAGATGCCGGCTCTGAAACTTCATTAAACGAAAGACAAAGACTGAAACTGCAACACCTCAACTAATTAAACAATAATGATGATAATGATTACTGGTGCAGGAGGTCTTGATTCACTCAGTCTGTTGTACTGACAGTGTCAACATTATTATAATTTACAGATTTCCAATATTTTGGAAAACAGCGATTGTGTTCAAAAAATAATGATTAGAATTTTTGAAGAATAAGCAAATTTCCAGGGCTGATCGCGAAGGTGTTTGTTTTCATAAATTGCTACCACCATGATCTTGAAGGCATGCTGAGATTCTATTGGCTGATACTGGGAAAGTACGCCAGGCTAACTATGACATTTCATTTTATTTTTTGACCAGAAACAAAACAGACTGTCTCTTAGATCTTGGCCAAGCTAGAACATGGCAGTTTTCTTTCAGACATTTTTTTCCCAAGGAGCTGTCCCGAGACATCACCAGCAAGCCAGTTCATTTAACCAAATTGATATATATTGACAGTACTGGACAAGGCATACATTGAGCTTTGGTCTAATTAAGTCAACAGGTAATTTCCGAGTTCATGTCTGCCTCCTCTTCAAAGTGAGGCTAAGTGCGAAGTTTTTGTGATGGTGATTAGTTCTACTTTACACATGAATGAAAACTAATTTTTATAAGAAAAACTTGGCACTAAGACTCGTTTTGAAAAGGAGGCAGACATGAACTCGGAAGTGGCCTATTAGAATGGCATTCATGTTACAAACAGGCCAGAAGAAGCACCTTCTTGGCTTTCTTTGATAATAGCTTCAGAGCTAAAGGAACTTCCTAGTACCAGCTGTAAAAAAAGTGTGTTTTAAATTTTAAGTTTTAAATTTATTGATCTTTTTTCTGTTATTTCAGATTTAGACCATACTGCTGATGTCCAGTAAGTTTTTCTTAAGGTCATATATATTTTAGTTTCATAATGGTAATAAAGATTTTTGATTTCCACATTCATGATATTTAGATGAATTCCATCTTGAAACAAGAGTTAGTCCCCGTCTTGAAAGAGACAAAAAGATTGATGTTGTCATCACGTCAAGACTGTTTCTTGTTGTTTCCAGGAAGAAATTTATGTATTTAACATTCTGATACAAAGTAGTTTGGGGAATGGTCAACAAGTTTTGACGTTTTACACACTACTGGTATTTGTTTTGATTGTAAAGGTGACAAGCTCAACTTTTTTTTCTAATATTCTTCCTTTGTACTCCTTTTTCAGGCTTCATGCTTGTATCCTTTGCACTAAAGGCCTGTTTTGTTTATAACAGGAACTGTATATGAAGTATTTAATTTTCAGATAATAAATAAATTATTATTTCAGCCTTAAGTGACTTAACTTTCCGAGACCTTCGCATAATTTCTTTTATCTTAAGGACATGCAAGGAAAGTACAGACTATACTGAAATGATGTAGATCATGTTTTTTCCACCATCCTAAACACAATCGGTTTTGGTCGAAGTGGTTGTAGTTTTCCAGTGGCACAATTTCTGATTTTCTACAAGTTGGAAACATGGTAATCATCCCCAGAAATTCATTATTGAATCCAATTTCATGCCTGACCAGTGCAAAAAGCTAGCAAAAATGATATGAAGGCTACTCGATGTTTTTGTGAACCAATCTCAACCATTGTTATTAATGAGATACTGAGAAAAGGTGATAAATGAAAGCAACTAAAGATGGTTTTCTCCTCGTAAAACACGACCTGATGGTTTAAAATTGTGCTTGATTCTTAATGGGTATATTTCCAGGGTATTCTACAAACGGAAAGATAGGATGTTTCATTTTGCACTCTGGATTTGGAACGTTTTTGTTGAACCCAAGACAAAGCTGAATTTGCTTCTTGTAGAGAGACTAATTGAGAAGAAAAATCTTCAAGCTTCAAGTCAACTTGTGTTGTAGATATTGGTAGTACACTACATTGCCTGGCTGTAATGTTAAATGGTGTATTCTCATGTAATTTTTGTGAGTTTGTTCCTTTACACAAGGCCTGTTTCTTTTATTTTTTTGACAAAATAAGGGGGTGATGATCTGAAGGAGGCTTTTGAACAGGTACTGAAGAAATAAAAAATTAATGTTATAATTTTGTCTTTGTATGCGTCAAATACTATAATCATGTATAATCAATACTGTAACAGTAAACACCCGCATATAAGAACAAGTGGATTAAGAACATCAGGCTGAAATTCAGCTTGGTAAGTAAAACATGTTCTTAATACAAAGGGAAAGGGAATTAGGATAAGGAAACAATACAGTACAGTAACTTAAATCAAAGTACTATCGTGCTCAGGACCATTACAAACTATAAAATATATTATTACAAAACAACATTGTATGTTTAACTTAATTAAACCTCTAGTAATATATAATTTGAACTATTTCTGAAACCAATTTTAAGAACATTTTAAGAACACTTTCAGGCTGATTTCTCACTAAGCACCCCTCAAATAAGAACATGATCAGCCATAGACCTGAAAAAAGACTAGTTTTCTTTACTGTGTTTACTGTATGTATCTTGAATTTTATTATATGCTCAGTGATGTTTTGTACAAAATGTACCACTCTTGAAAATCCTGGTTTTAGTTGGTGTTACCCAAAGTTGCCCATCCATGGGAAACTGAAGATTCATAAAGATAATCAAAGGGAAAATTAAGCAAGGAGTAATTACGGAAAAGAGGAAACTGTCAATGACATTAAAAATTTTATGTCATTGATAATAATTAATAATTATTGTTTATTCAGTGAGATTCTTTTTAAGGGAATAAGGGATAGATCTCTAAAAGACTGTAATAAAATATTATAATAATATTACTGGGTAAGCAAACTCGTGATCTTTCACAGCCTAAACCCAATGACCCCATTAAAATCATTACTTTACATTTATTTCCATCAAATATATAAAGACAATTTACAAAACCTGCATATAGCATTGACTAATCTTGGTGGTTATTAAATAAACATTAAACATTAAAAGCTAAAAGATTACAATATTGCTACTATATTACTACAGTATAAGATTATGATATGCGGTTGTAAGCAAAATTTATACTTTAGTGAAATACTTAGCTTTAAGGTACAATTGTAATGATTATTGTTTATATTAAAGAATGGGTGTCAACATAATAGTCCTCAATTCCAAGTGCAGTCAGAAGTAATTTACGAAGTTTTCTTTTAATACCATGCTCTTTTCATTAGCTTACGCCAGTCAGGGTGTAGACAGTTCCACAATCTCTCACCAAACACAGTGAAGGTTTAAGTTTCACACGCAGTCTACATTCCCGAATATAAAACTTCTTTGCGGAAGACAAATGCGTATTATATGCATGAAATCAGATGAATGAATAATGGCAGTGGGAGTTAGACTTAATAGATTTTACTTGTCAATGGTGGGGTGGTTGAAGAGGCAATGGATTACAGTCAAAATACTCAGAGTGTACCGCCTAATATTCGAGAATAATTTTGATGAACTGCCAATGTACTGCTGATTTGAATATTGTAATCATCCAACTGTAGTCCAAGTGCCACCTCATTTGAAATGTTATTGATTATTTATGCAGTGTTCATGTGCAAAGGTTGGTGCATTTTTGGGGCTTCCTCTGCTCACGGTTGTGTCTGTCATGGCTTTCGTCAAATTTTTTTGTCGCGAACTTTTGTTAATGGAATTAATGGACAGCAAATCATATAGAGTACAGATGCTTTCGAATAGAAGCCTGATGCCCATTTCAGCTGTGAAAATGCTGGGCTTTTGTAGCTTCCAGATTATCATCATGCATCATGCATGTACTTCCTCCCACCGCCAATTGTAAAGGGAATATTAAATTATTGTATATGCCCTTCTGCATGTCCTGAATTGAGCTAGAGTTTTGCTAACATGAGTGGATATCTTTAACCCTTTCACTCCTGTGGGGTTCCCCATTGACGAGTAAAATCGCCTGGCGTTAGACAGAGTAAAATCTATAAGTGTCACTCTTGGGAGTGAAAGGGTTAATGGGGACATAGTTTTTGAGTGAATCTAGCTGTTGTTAACCCTTTCACTCCTGTGGGGTTCCCCATTGACGAGTAAAATTGTCTGGTGTTAGACAAGTAAAATCTATAAGTGTCACTCTTGGGAGTGAAAGGGTTAATTCTCCTCAAGTTATATCCCCTGTTTGGTAACCTTGGTTAGATAAATGCAGAATTTCCCCTCTTATGTGGATAGGAAGCACTTTACCAGGCAAGCACATACATCAGCTGCAGCTCTCGTCAAATACAAACTGATCAATGATCTATATTTGAAATAAGATCACACTCGGGCTACAGTTGGATGATTACAATATTCAAATTACATTTGGAAGTTTGAAACAAATAATGCAGTCCATTGGCAGTTAATCAAACCTATTCTCGAATATTAGGCAGCATGCGCTGAGTATTTTGACTGTAGCATAAAACCTAGCCTCTCGCTCCTTCATGAAGACAAAACTAAGAAATGCTCGTGAACTGGAGGTTGGAGCTCTGTTAAAGGTGGAGTTAATGAGTCCTGTTAAAGATATAATTGTTATTTTTTTGTGGCAAAAGCACAAAGAGACAATCTGTTCATTGATTTGCAGTTTTTTAGACAAGTTTTCTTTTAGGTTTGGCCTTGCGCACGATGTTGCTTATCACTGTGATATTCTATGATTTACTCAAGTTTGGTTATGTTTTATTGTCCACAGATGCCCACTTAGTTTGTGATTAGTCCAAATGTGTGTTGACAGAAGACAAAACTTTTGGTATTTTCAAGCTAAAGGCACATTAATTTTACCAGCGCGAAGGGAGACTTAAATTAATTTTTAAAAACACTCACAAATCCGCACTTACGGCGTAACAAACAAGTTGATCGTGCCTTTCGTGCCCTTTGAACAGGGAATCCAAATATCGTGCATTTCGTGCCTTGTTCTCGTTCACCGATCGCGCCTATGGAGTCTTGTTATCGTTCCATGATTTCGTGCTTTTCGTGCCTTCGTTTGTACATCGTTCCTTTCGTGCCTTAATTTGCATATTTCATACATCGAGCCCTTTATCGTTCCTTTCGTGCCCAGATTTTTCGCGCGAAAGCCGTCGCGTTTATAACATTTGCTGTAACTCCCATTTGATGCCAAAAAAAAAAAGACAAAAATAAAAGTAATGAATGGAAAATCATGTCTCAGTATTTTCTTTTGGTAATCCCATTGAACAGTTATACAATCTGCGTTTCCTTGCACGACGCCGCAAATGCAGTAAGTACTCGTAGTATAAAAGGATGAACACTGTCAAACAGAAAGAGTTGCCGCAAGATCAACAAGTTTGCACGAGGTGAGTTTTGTCCCTGTCTTCGCTTTAAAAGAAAACTTCTCACTTACTTTGCTTAACTATTTGCTAAACTTCATTTAATATGATAAAGATGAGCTGAGATTGTTTCTGCAAAGCAACTTTTGGAAAGCCAATTTAGCGCTTATCGGAAATTTAATCTCGGCTGCAACAGGCAATCAAAATTATGGTTGGATTGTTAAAATCTTTTCTCGCAAACCTCGATTGGCATTTAGTGTGCTTTCGATTGGGAAATCCGGATTTAGATCTTAAAATCCGGATCTTTTGACGTCTTTAATCTACAGAAGGGTCGATTTGTAAATTACGGCGGATTCTCGGGTAACTCAACGATCAATTCGCTCGACACTTGATATAATGATATCGCTGGCAATAATTCAGACAAAGAAACAAGAGGTCCAATGGTAAACAAACAGCCCAACAGAACACAATTTTCATGAATGTCTTCTCGAACGTTTCAGCCCGGTTTCGGTTTTGGGCGCGATTGAGTATTTCTTTGGTCACGTAAGCCTGCGAGCGCAGGTTTATGGTCACGTGGGCACGAAAGGATCGGGCACGATGGGCACGACAGCTGAGAACGATAAGGCACTATTTGCTCTTAAGGAACGAAAAATAGAACGCATTTGACGAAGTGGGAACGATAGGAACGATAAGAACGGGAACGAAAGGCATCATTTAGACCACAAAGATGAATTTTTTGGGTGGTAAGTCAGCGTGACATTGTAAACAAGACCTTTTATCTTTAACCCTGCTTTAAAGAGAAAAGAACTGACTCGTAACGGTAAACACGATCTATGTGCATGGATTTTTTGCCACGATCTTCGTCTATTTTTCTTTTAATACGGAAATTAAGAGGATTAAGTCCGGAGCGTTTTTCACTAAGCAGAGGGAAATTTTTGAACCTGGCTTTTTGCGGACTCTGATCTCGATTGCCCGGGTGCTCGGCAATAAACAACCATCATTTACAGATTGCACATACTTTCTACAATATTTTCCCAAAATTTTACGACCCTAACCTTATTATAAGCGCCAAAATTGAGAGTTTTCTAATGTCACTCAAAATGTTACGCGAGTGGTAACCAACATCATGCGCAAGGCCGTTTTCTATAATGTTTCAGATTGTGGTGGTAATACCATAACTTGTTTTAAATTAGGAGTCTGAGAATACTTTTTTCTTGAAACAGACATGTTGTGCATGAGATCTTTTTTAGTTCAATGGGATTTGTCTTAATTTTTGCAATTGAAATACTCATTTATGTGATTTTTGTTAAGGTAGCAATAGCAATGTTTGGTTACATGACGGATTTAGAGTCTGTGGATATAGAAAGATCAGAAGAAATCACAGCGGAAGGTATCCCAAGATTTCTTGAGTACTGACTGTTAGTAGTTTGGCTAGCTAAATTCAGGGCAATGCTTAACCCATTGACTCCTGCTGGGGGTTCCCCATTGATGAGTAAAATTGTCTGGCATTAGGCAGAGTAAAATTGGTGTTGGCCAAGGAGTTTCTTGCTTGAGTTCCTAGTACCGGTAATTGCGTTGCTCGTCTGGCCCACTCATTAATTCGCTGCTGTATTCAAAACTTTTACTTCTTTCTTTGCTGTTTTTGGTAATTACAATATTCCACTGGAGGCGTGGTGGCCTCATGGTTAGTGTGCTCGACACCGGATCGAGTGGTCTGGGTTCGGGGCCTGGCTGGGGACATTGTGTTGTGTTCTTGGGCAAGACACTTTACTCTCACGGTGCCTCTCTCTACCCAGGTGTATAAATGGGTACCGGCGTAATGCTGGGGGTAACCCTGCGATGGACTAGCATCCCATCCAAGGGGGAGTATAAATACTCCTAGTCGCTTCATGCTATGGAAACCGGAGATAAGCGCTGGCCTGATGAGCCTTCTGGCTCATAAGCAGAGACTTTACCTTTACCTTTACTGTTTTATTCAGTATGTGACTGTGCCTTTGGTTTGGGTCTGCTTACGTTGTGTTTACCATGTGCAATGTATACCTGCCTCATGACACATCACTTTCTGGTTTGACTGACCTTTACGCTCCAGAGCTTCCATGCTCACCTGGTGTAGATGAGTGATAAAAAATGTGACTTTGAGTAATTTTGATTTGAGATGTGTAGAGTTTAACTTTCAATATGAGATTTTACTACCCCATCAGTAAAATATGGTTAAAGGAACGTGACCGTACTGAAAGGGCTATTCATGTCATGATAGTTATCTTCGTGTTCTTTGTAGTCGGTCATTCAAGGTCATAATATCAATGGTTTTGTTGTAAATAAAATGAGGACATGAAGACTTTGTTCGTGGATCTCAGATTATAACATACACCTTCATTGGCCAAATCTGTTAAGGCCTAATTCATTACCGCTAAAGAGCATGTGTAATGCCTACCTGCTACATAGTACTTAGAACCTGTGCAACTGGCTACTTTAATAGACAGGGTCTAGCAATAAAAGCCTCAGTTAGTCTTCCAAGGTTCACTTGGCTGTTTGCAATTTGTTAAAGTTTTTCCCCTCCTTTCTCTCCCTCTCTTTGGAGATGGGTTGGTTATATCGCTTTGCCTTCATTAAAATTGGGTCACTCCTGCGTGATGTGGTTAAGTCTGTGCAGCGACTTCCCCCAAGCTTTGCCTTTGTACATTGCTCGCTAACCAATACTCTTTTCCGATCCAGCACGTGCTGTTTACCACTCAGCTCATAGTGCTGGGGAGATACAGTAAGTGAGGTTGTTTTATGTCATGCAATCTGGAAGTTGCATAGGCTAACCAGCCACAAGGCAGTGTTCCCCTCAAAAAATGCCAATACGTCTGTTGTTTCATTCTATTTCGCCTTGCGTTATGCGTTTAAAAGCTAATTATGTTGATACCAAGGAACAGTGACATTAACTAGGAATTGTTGTTACAGGTGATGACATCGTCAATCTCTTATTTCATTTTCTTGACGAGTTTTTGTTCCTGATGTGTGCAGATCCATACTTCATCGTCAAGGTATTTTAAGTAAGTTATTTTACTGCCATGAGCAGCATGGTCCAGCTGTAAGAGAATTACATTGAGTTTGATCAGAAACCCATAAGGGTTGAAACGTGTAACGGTCCCTTGTGTTCTGGGAAACAAGCTTCTGAATATTCAATTTGAAAAGTACCATATTTGGAACAACAAGAGAGAGGGCTTTCCAAATATGGTACCTAGCACTGAAACATTCAACCAATCAGTTCACACTGAATATTTGGAAGCCGTGAACGCGCGTTACACGTTTCAACCCTTATGGGTTTCTGGTTTGATTCAATTGTCCAGTCTACTTACTGGTTCCATTTCCAGTCCTAGTTTAATTAACTCCTTAACTAACTTTCATGTGACACAATACAGCTTGCCATCTGGTGGAGGGTGCTGGCAACAACAACAGCAATAATAATAATAATAATAATAATAATAATAATAATAATAATAATAACAGACCTTTTGGGATGTCCTGCTGTATGCAGACCACGTGGTAGTGAGAGCCAACGGGATGGATGCTAGGGTTTTGGACCACAAGCGGAAGATTGTCACCATCTTAGAGATGAGTTGTCCATGGGTGGACAACAGAGCTGCAAAAGACCAGGATGAGACAGAGAAGTATGCCTTCTTGCGGCTGGACCTAAAACAACAGTTCAAAGGATACCACATAGACCAGCACAACGTCATTCTAGATGTACTGGGAGGATACTCCAAAGGACTTGAGAGAACTGTTAGGGTTTTAGTAGGAAGGAAGAGTAAAGGAGTCTTGATAAAGATGCAGAAGTCCGTGTTAGCTTCAAGTTTACACATTGCGCGCCACTTCAAAATAATGACATAGGAGAAGACACGTGATATCTCAGAGAAGGAGATTTGAATTTTTTTTTTTCCTTCAAGGTCTACTTAGAAGACATTTCAATGTATTAGTTTCTATAATAAGTTTTTATTTTAATTTTCTTATTTCCCGTTGGCCTTTAGGTTACGCAACAGCACCCTACTGTGCTTTAGCTATCATTTAGCATACATACGTTTGCATTGCTACTTTTATAATAATAATAATAATAATAATAATAATAATAATAATAATAATAATAATAATAATACTACTACTACTACTAATAATAATAATATTATTATTATTATTATTTTATCGTCAGCCTGGTTCAACTCCTTGTCACCACCAGCCAAGTGATCAGCTTCAATCAATCAATCAATTTATCTATATTTGCCTCAATACTAAATAACATTAATTATGCCTCAATACTAATTAACATTATTAGGGTGTTAATATTATATAGGGGACCTAGAGTCCTATTGTATTATCACCTGCCCTTGGGCGAATCACAAAATAAATAAATAAATAAATAAACATTAAGTGAAAAAAAAAAACCAGCTAGTGGCGAGGAGACCTCTAAAAAAACCATAGGGCTTATGCTGAGAGATTTCCTTGGTGATATGTGAATAAGAAATCAATTACAGCAAAAGGTGAGCGTAGAAAACAAAATGAAAAAAAAAATCGAACTGCTGCGGCTGCCTCTCACCAGTCAAGATTTTAATCAAGAATCACAGCTCAAGATCTAAATCCTGCGAAAGAAATTCTGGTACTGTGGAACAGAAAACAAGCATGAAATTACAAATTTATTTCCCCACTGAAAATGATTACACTTACCTTACTGTTTAGTGCATTGTTAACTTGCACTCTAGAACGAAGAAAAAACAAAGAAAACCCCTTAAGTTTAATATTGATTTTGCTATGTTTTTTGAATAGGAGGTTGAAATTTTAGAATTTGACAAAGAAAATTTCAAGATAAGGGCAGTTGGGTAAGGTGACAATTAAAATGATTATGTCATTGTACAGTAATTTTTAGGTCAAAATTGCACATACGAATTAACTACAGTTACAGCAGCAACTATGCTGCAAAACAATAGCTTCACTGAGGAAAGAGGATCCTGTTACACATGTGGCATGCATCTTAGAGTAGTTTTTTTGGCCATGCTCTTCAAAAACTATGACATGAAATGACTAATTCCTTACCTTTTCTTCAAGCCTGTATCATTTAGTTGCAGAATACTTCCATATTGTATTACACAAATTAGGTGGAAATAACGTTTGATTCTTGTGCTGTTGCAAATTTATGTTTTGGCCATCATTTCTTTCTATTTTTACTGCCAAAAAACTGATAGATGCCTCAGCTGCAAACCCCAATGACTTCCTGTTCAAAACCTCCCCTTCTTGTTTTTCTTTCCTTCTTTTTAGGAGGGGTGAAGAATTTGACCTCAGCAAACATCCTCAGGTTGGTAGACGGTAATGAATTTAGTTATGAATTTATGTAGCGCATTTTCTATTTACGTATTCAATTGTGCTTAACAAGTACAATGTAATCAATCTATGGGTGACATCGGTCGTCAGCATATACAGGAGCCTCTGGCAGCCACTATCAGTCTATTAGCAATCTCAGCCAACCTATGAATGAATGAAATGAGGCGTGAACTCTATGCACTTCTCTTTGCGAACAGTGTCTGGGTTCTTTTGCATCCCTCAGAATTAATCAACAAGTGTTCTGAGACGGGCCTACAGTTTAATCTTTCTTATCCGAGAAGACTACAAAGTCTAACCATTTACAGATGTCATTACAAAGGCAGCACTTTCTCTTCAGTTGTTTATTTAAAGTGGTACTATGATCAAAAAATCAATCTTTTTTTCTTTCGGTTTCAAAGCTATGTTAACTAAACACTTAAGTGACCCATATGTTAAGCCTTAAATTTCAAAAAGACACTTGTTTATTTTAACTGGAATTTCCTATTCAATGGTGGCTGGATCAAGGAGAAAATGACGTCAAAGACTCAATAGTTTAAGGATGCAATGCGTTTGTACGCGACTGAGTTAATATGCAGCACCGGAGTTTCGAGCTTTCAGATAGTGAATGACTTCACTTTTCCCAAGATCCATCCCTCTGAGGTCCAATCGGTCAGTTTTGAACGTGAGTGAAGGCGGATCGTGAAATCCAAAACTTACACTCAAAGTTAATAGCCTTTGGATAAAAATCAAAGCTCTAAATGTTGCCTTGCAGGTGTTTTAAAAGCAAACACACTTTTAAAATCTGAAGGAAAAAAAGGAAGTAATTTTTTTTGTCATTATAGTACCACTTTAAAGACCCTGAGTGTTGGTACGGCCGAAGTTTCAATCCCGCAACCTCCCTCAACTGTGAACTGTGGTCTAGATGTATTAAGTCTGTCATTTTGACAGTAACATTTTTTGCAAATTCTATGATAAATTTCATTTTATCTGGATGTTGTTTCCTCTAGGGCACGGAAGTTAAGGCCATTACATACTCCAACATGCAAGTTCACGATTATGACGACAAGCATGAGGTCTACGTCATCATTGATATCTAAGATGCAATAAAATGAAAATTGTTATGCCGGTATACAATGCAGATGTGTACACGCAGTGATTTCTCAGGATATTCATCGCAACCAATTTGTCACGGGAAAAGGTGTTGATGCACTTGGGGATTTTTTTGCACACGATTATGATGTCACTGCAGCCATGTTTATGTCTAGACAAAGAGGCGCCTGGGCCCAGTTGTTCGAAAGCCGATTAACTTAATCCAGGATTAGCGTAAACGTTTGTTTCATGTTTTCAACTTTTTGGTCAAAGTTTGTTTTGCATATTTTTGTTTTTCAAGATTGACTTCTTCTAATGTAAAGTTTGGTCGACTATCATCGTTGACCAGCATTTGGGAGTAGAGAAATAAACTCCTTGGTTAATTTTTAATCTGGGATTAGCGTTAAGCGGCTTTTGAACAACCGGGCCCAGCATGTTCGTGTCTCAAATGAATTTTTTGGAAATTGAACTTTGTATACAAGGTTTTCTTTTTCAGTCGAAAATCTCGATCATCTTCTTTGTGAGGAAGCTACAATCCTGGACAAAAATAGTTGAGACATTTCTTTTGGAAAATGTAGCCCCTTCGGATTAGATCACTGCTGCTCTACTGACTGAAGTCAGACGGGAGCAGGTCGTGGGACTTTAAGATGACAATTTCACGGCAATGAATATGTACAAGTACATGGAAGGGTTATGTTTTTGCAAACGTTGGCCGTGCAGCACTCATATTTCATCAGAATTAACTATTAGAGGGTAATGTGAAGTGCTATATTCTACCCCATGATTTAAACCATGTGAGCGTTAGCCCTATTCTGCACTTCACAGAGGTCAGAGGTTTTCTCTGTCCTTGTGTGGGCCCAATTCCACTAGTAGGGCTAACGCTCACATGGTATAGGTAGAATCTAGCACTTCACATTATCCCGTTTGTATCCCCAAGGGTAACATGAAACCTGAACTGAACCAAACCCGAGCCATTTTCCCTCCGGAAGGCCCAAGGTGTGTGTAACCAGAGCTGATCACACGACTTTCCGATCACTAGTTCGGATGCTATACCACTCGTGGGAACCAGGCCATTAAACTAGTTTCTTGTGACAATCATTGTCCTGCGTTACTGCTACATAGTGTTAAATTGTTTGAATAGTGCATTGACCGAATGCAAAAATGGCCGCCAACAAATTATTCTTTTCTTTGTGTTAATTAGCCTAACTAGCCTCGTTCTACAGCCCAAGTTCTTTCAATTTTACGCGTGTGAACGAGGCTAGTGAGGTTAATTAACACAAAAACAAAAGAATAATTTTTTGGCGGCCATTTTTGCATTCGTCAATTCTCGTTGTTGTTTTTTTTCGACGTGGATTTTTCTTTGTCGGTGCCCTTTTTGCTCTTTTAACCGTTGATCTTCTCTGGCAACGCGAGGATAAAGCACAAGTAAAGCATGTACAGGCGCATTGACTTGTCGTTAATTAGTGCTCAACACCAAGACCCTAATGAGCTTCGTATGTTGCTTGCACTTATGATCGCGTCCGGCGCCATGAAGACAATCATTGAGTCGAGTTCCTCATTTTTGAAGGATGACGATACATGGAGATCAGTGACAGGTAGAAAAATGGGAGAGTCTCTAAAGAGATCTTGCACAAAATTGCCAGTACAGCTGTTGGATGCCTCTGTCATCTTACAAACTCTGGATTAATTTCGTTACTTTTTGCCTTTTTCTTTACCCTCAGAACCAATATGCTAGAAGTCGAGGTTAACCTCTTTGTCAGAACATAGCATTGGTTGCTTTAATAGGCTTCCCGTTCGAATCCCGTGTGCTGGCTTCGTGACAAATGGTAAACATTGTTTCTCATGAAAGTTTTCTCCGAATTGACCAAATTAGAAAGTATGATCTTCTAGCCTGTGTACAGCGGCCCGCTCTCCGAAAAAAAAATCGGAGAGGAGCGTCGCTCGATCCTTTCCGACTTTTTTTTTTTCGGAGAGCGGGCGGCTGTACACAGGCTAATGATCTTCGTGAAGGATTGAAAAAAAATGCTAAGCGGCAACGCTACAGAACGGCAATTTCCAATTGCTTTAGAGAGTAAGAGAATCGCGCAGCATGTATATTATTGCACCTGTTTGCCGCACTTTGCGATTAACGACTTCAACATGAATAAGATGGAAATGCTCAAGACGGGAGAAAGGTTATTTTGAAGGTATGTTTTCTTTGCCGTGGCTGTCGTTTTATATACCCCCTTTCATTTAGCGAAAACGGCAAAAATCTGCATATTTAATGAACAAAAAAAATAAATGTTAATAGCACTTGCGTTTTACTTTGTAGTACGTTTCCTTGCCTTCCCTTTGACAACGTGAAAAGACCGGGTGGAAAACATCATCTGGTTAGAAATTTTTGATGCTCTCTCTTTTTACCTAAGCGCCCTTCACACTATTCTCACTTCACGGTGTTCTTGGGTTTTTGCAAGAGAAAATGAGGGGACAGAGAGGGAGGCTCCCGGTCCAGCCCTTGGGATATGTCATGTCCACGAAAGTTATTTTTAGACAAGCGGAAGTCTGTCTTCCGAGACGTCCGCATGCACTTTGAAAAGACATGATGAATATTTATTCATCAGCCTTCCACGTGCGCCGCCATTTTCTCTTTTCACCAAGAACCTGAGAGCGAGGCAAGACTGTATGCGGACGTCTCGGAAGACAGACTTCCAACTTCCGCTCGTCTAAAAATAACTTTCGTGGACATGACATATCCCGGCTAACGCCCTGAGACTCTCTCTCTGTCCTCTCATTTTCTCTTGGTTTTTGATATGATTCGTTGCGCGAAAGACCCGGGCCTTTAAGTGACCTGGGTACGAGTCTGCGTCTGCGCATGACCGGTAATTAAATCCGAAGGAAACCGCGGGAAAATTCACCCGAGTCTCAGAATAATACAAACATGTCGACTCTTTTCTCCTACTTCAACAAAACACCCAAAGCCAAGAGACCACCCTCACCGGCTTGCAGCGAAATAGCAGACAAAAAGAAAAGTAATTCCCCGAAAGAAGAAGCGCAGGGCTTTCCGTCGATCAACCAGAATAAAGCGAGAGCAAATGGGAAGGCGGAGGAACGATCAATCTTGAGCAAGAACGAAGAATCGTGTTCGGCGCAAATTCAACTGTACGACATTCTGTGGGCGAAACTCGAGGGACATCCTTGGTGGCCGAGTTTGGTTTGTAATCATCCTACACAAGGACTATTTCAGCTGAAGGATAAGTGTCATGTACAATTTTTCGGTGAGCCGCCAAGCAGAGCTTGGGTGAAGACGAAGTGAGTGTTTAATATTAAGATATTCCCTATACCAGTTATGACAAACTGGAATACTCCTAGGAGATTGACATTGTCATTGCTCACGATTAAAAACGGCTGGATTTTTAACCCATTGACTCCCAGGAGTTCCCAATTGACGAGTAAAATCGTCTGGCGTTAGACAGAGTAAAATACTAAGTCTGGCCGGTTTCGGCCGGTTTGGATGTCGATGGGTTAACCCATTGACCCCTGGGAGTGACACTTGACAGATTTTACTCTGTCTATAAACGCCAGACGATTATACTCGTCAACTGGGGGTGTCCTAGGGTGTTTGAGGTGTCAATGGGTTAAGGAAATCTCAGCAACTGTTGCTGATTCAGCTAATTTTTTGCATTTTGAACAGGAACGTTTGATATGAGCTCTTATGGTTTGCTATCTTATTCAGGCAGGTCAAGCCATTTGTTAAAAAGTTTAATAATAATGTGGGAGACCCAACAGCGAAAAAGGCTGCTCGACAAGCTGAAGATGCCTTGTCTCTCACCAGAGAAGAAAGGAAAGAACTTGTTAATTGCTTGCCTTCTGATGACGAGGAAGAATCCACTGGGGACAGTGAGCAAACAATGCAATTAGTTGGGAGTCCCAGCATAGAATTAAGTGGACAGAAAAGAAAAATTGCAGATGATAGCTTAAACAAGGATGGTGATGATGACGACAATGAAGATGAAGTGACTGGGAGAAAGGTACTTGTTAAGATGCCATAAACACCCGCACGGATGAGCGGCACCTTTTTTCCAAAAATTGTCGCGGGGTGGGGGGGGGGGGGGGGGTGCGGCTTATCTGTGGGAACATTAATTAAATTTGAGAAAGACCTCTTCCAGCGTCCACTTTTCCATCTTTGTGTCCGATCTAATGCCTTGGTACTAAGCTACCAATGTTCCCGTAACGTTCTTGTTGTAATGCAAAGATCTATGGAACAACTGTGTTGAATGAAGAAATATTTGTCAACAAATACCAGAGAAAGATCAATCATTTGTCAAAGTTGGTAGTGCTAAAATTGTAGGTAAGACTTTGAAGTATTTTCTGTTGCAATGTTAGTAGTGACAATTCAGGGTGCTGCTTATGTGCAGGTGTTTATGGTAAAATAGCAACGCGAAAGTAGAATACTAATCATCTTCCATGTACTTCAAATAAGCTGGTGATATAGTAGGGACTGTTGTGGCAGTTAAGAATCAAATTATTATTCGAACAGCAAATCTTACTTTTCCTCAGAACTTTATTATTGTTTCTGTAAATGGGCTTTACAGCATGACTTGGACAGACGAAACCTACACTAAAACAACATGCACAAGAACTGTTTCAGGTTTCACCATTGTCACAACTCAACTGTTATAATCAGTACTTTATGTACAAATACACAAAACACAATCATTACATAACAAGAACCAAGTGAAAAACCTGCTATCCCACATGAGTATCAAATGACTACTATTTTGAACAAGGCTGTTGGTTTGCGTGACTATAATATCTTAAGTAAAAGCCTGTCTTTATGCAACTCACTTAAGTCACACAAGTCCAAGTTCATTTTGCTGCAATAGACTTCTTTGCAGCTACGGCGGCCATTTTGATTTCTATTGTTTCAAATAGCTATTATGGGATGCCCAGGGGGCAAATACATTTTAATTTGCCCCCTGAACATCCCGTAATGTCTTTTGAAACAATAGAAATCAAAATGGCCGCCTTATCTGCAAAAAGGTCTATTAAAACAAGCGATGCAGTTGTTTGATTTGCAAGAATTCTCCCAGAGGAATGGGGGAGTTTACATGTAAGGTTGAGCTTGCACAGCTACTGATGTTTAAAATCAATGATAGTTGCACAGGCTCGAGATTAAAAAAGGTCCAGTTGCAATTTCGCAAATTTTACTTGCAATGTCATCGTGCTGTATTGTGTCGCTAGTGGTGTAACAAAAAACAGCCCACAATACTTGTGTGTAAAGAAAATGGTGAAGGATTCAAGGGAATGGCATGCATGTAACATCGCAGCTATATTATGCTATATTTCAGGGCTCGAAATTAACATTTTTAGTAAGGCGCCAATTGGCGACTGATCCAAAAATTTTGGTCGCCAGATCTTAACTTTTAGTCGCCATTATTTTCACTGATATTTTTTTCTTCATTCTTCTGATGATCTTGTACACATGCAATCTTCTTCATAGTCCTAAGTTTAGGTACACGTAAGCTTCTAAGACTGAGATACTAAAACTTAAAAGAAAGCAAGGGCTGGTAAAACATATCATTACGCATTACGAGGTAAATAATCAATGTGAAAGCAGCTTTAGTCAGGTTTCCTGTGCTTTTGTTAAGTTTCCATGTAACATCGAGTCTATAGCTTACATAAATAGACGAACCTCAACATAAACAATCACCAGTTTTCCATATTTTCAGCGCTAAAAAGCCTAGGCTTCGTTGTGAACTTCACGCTTCAATGATTGCACGTGTTGTTTAGTGCGCCCGCAATACCAGCTGCTGAATCAAACATGGCGCTCGATGATCGAAGAGCCAGAAGAGTCGTGGGTTTGTTTTGTTATTTCTGTGCGCATAAATCGTGCATTTTATCCAAAACTACGGTTGATTTGCCTTTGAGGTTAAAAGGATGAAGGAAAAAGGTGAAGGTTAGTCGCCCACTGGCGACTAGCTCTAAAAATCTACTCGCCAACGCTTGATTTTTAGTCGCATTGGCGACCAGTGAGTCGCAATGTCGAGCCCTGTATTTGCCCCCCATATCTCCAGATTGAAAGAAAATTCTTCATTTATTTTAGCAGGAGTAGCAACAAAGTGACCTTCATTTCGATAGAACGAAGGTGAAAACTAGTTGCAAATTTGCGACACATCCCATTTGTGACTGAATTCTTTCCCTTTGCAACTTGTTTTCATCTTCGCTCTTTCGAAACAAAAGGGTTAGCAGTTGCCGCTTTGCTGCTCTTTTTACTAAAATAAATGAAAAAATGACAAAATTATTTTGTTTCTCGCCTTGAGTCTTCTTTCAATCCGAAGATAGCGTAATTGTAGCGTAATTTCGCTGCGATGTTACGTGCACAACTCCATTCCTTCGACATCATTTGCCATTTTCAGCAGTTTCTTTCAACTCAAGTATTGTGGGCTCACATTTTGTTTTGCTACACCACTGACAACACAGTGCCGCACAACGATTTTGCGACTAAATTTTCGTATCTTGTCGCAAAATCGCGACTGCATTTTTTCGTTAATTTCAAGCCTTGCCCAAAGGGAAAAAAATTCAGGTTCAAATGCGACTATATTAGTCAAAATTTAGAGCCCTGTTACATGTATTTTAACCCATTGACCCCTCAACTGCTGCCCATTGATGAGTAACATCATTTGGCATTAGACAGTAAAATCTATCAAGTCTCTAAACTTCCCCCATTGATGAGTAAAATCATCTGCCATGTGTTTCAGAACAACAGCAAACGTCCAAGACGGAAAGCTACATTGAGAAACTCCAAAACGAAGAAAAGACGTGTTATAGAGTCTGGGTCTGAAGGAGATTGTGAAGGTTTGTTGACACTCAGCTATGCAACTCCATAGAATGGTTAAATTGTGAAGGTCACAAATTATGTAGTTTTCAGTGTTGCCCACTGGCTGTTAGTGCAGCCAAAAATTAAGAGTCGCATGGTGACCAACATTTTCAGACAAGTGGCTAGCAGCCACCTCAGGTTGAATGTGTCAAACAAGCTCTCAAAAAGACACTTTGATGCTAGTCTTGTCTAAAGAAAATAGATTGCACATGTAGTCCAAAAAGTGACAATTCAAAGACGTTACGTTTCAACACTCATGATCGCAGTCATGGCACGGCGTAAACTAAACAGCATCAGCTCGTTGTTCCCTCAGTACAGGTGCCTTAGGTATTGCAAAATAAGACTTAGCATCTGGAGAGGTTTTTGGGCAACTTTCACATTCTGGTTTCTCATAACTATCTTGAAAGTTTCCTTAACCCCTTGTTAAGAACATTTTGCGAGTCACAACAAAGTCATCAAACGTGATATTGTGAGTACTTGTCACCTGTTTCTTCAAATAAAACGTTGTTTGTCATAATACCCCTTGAACATGATGGCAAAACCAGCAAAAAACTTAATATTGATAATAACTATTATTGCGTGAGAGGCTTTTTTATTGGGCCAGGGTTCTCAAGTGAAACCCTGAAACATAGCAGAATGTTCATTATCATGTTGATGCTAGTTTCTCTTCATCATATTTCTCATAGTTTCTCAATACTTCGTTAACACAGGTGTTGCCATTCATTATCATGTCAAGTTACGCTATTAAAATAATTTAATTATTTTTTACCCTTAATCTGCAGATGATTATAAACCTGATGTGGATGCTGTTGATGATGATGATGATGAGAGTTGTAGCAGCGGTGTTGATGAAAATGAGTCAGAAGATGAGGTGCACTCTGAGGATGAGATAGAAGAGAACATTGAAAAGGTTTGAAGAGTTGTATTTTTTATAATTACTGTGTGATAGTCTGGCTCCCAAAGTTAATATTCTAACCCAACATTTTGGGCCCTACACGCGAAATTAAGAGTAATGGGTAATAGAAGGTGTGGCCAATCTTGTTCCCAGTGCTTGCATTACCCTTGTCCAGCGGAAGGGGTGCGGGAGGCTCTGGAATGATCCAAAACCGTAAGGAAAACTCTGGTTCTAGTTGAATAACTGCATGTGCGTAAAGGGTATTCTGACTATGCATGGTAAGTCAAACTCATGCATCAAACTCTGCCATTGCAAACAATTTTTCCTGTGATGAGATTCACAGGATTCAATAGTTCCTGGTGCCGAAAACTCCACAAACAATTTTCAGTTTTTCCTGCAAAAACTAACATGGCAGCAAATGAAACGATTGTTCAACAGCCAATGCCATGAGGTCGAAGGTATGACCAAAAAACAATGGTTACCATGTTTTGCAGTAAGGCATTGTGTGTTTGAATTTTCAATAATAGTCAACCTTCTCAAAACCGGCGGTTGGCAGCGCTTTGAGCCGCCTCCATTTAAATTTCGGCTGTCTCTTTTCAGTCCAAAAAATTTAGTTTTTAGGGGCAACAAAGGAAAAAGAAAAATATTAAAGAAAATAAATAATCCTTGCTGAGAAAATAAAGAACATCCGCCAGAGTGCGTTGTTTAATTAGCTTAGAGAAAGTTAAGTCTAGCCTTGATGCGCTAAAAATTTAAATTACAGTAGGTAAAGTATAGCGACATATCACAAGACCGACCAGTCCAGCATTGTTTGATGACGAAATTGAAATTGGAGAGGAAGAAAATGCCAAGAAGACAGCACCATCATTAACAAAATAAAAACGAGGACAGTTTTGTTTGCGAAAGTCAACTGTGAAATTCACTTAACCGTCTTAGGAACTTCTTATGGCAGACAATCAAAAGCAAAAAGCCAAACCTTGTTTCGAAATCACGTCTTACTTTGCAAAACTGTAAAGGAAAGAAGGTGAGTATTCTGTTTATTCAGAATTTACCCGCAAAAACTTACCGCTGTTTATCTTTTTTCCTTCCTTGTGAAGGCCAAACACGTGCTCGTCATCTAATGAGTTTCAAAATTAATCGAAATCATTTTTGTTTACCTGCCTCTCAATGATAGTCTTAGTAAAAGGCTTCTGCTTTGTTGAAGTTGTGGGAATTGATACAGTGCCAGGTTTTCTCATGATCTGATTATTTTTGCTGATGAAGTTGTTGTGAGAAGCAGCAAATTATGATGTACCGTATGTGGACATATGTTTACTCAAGTACTGTCTATATTAAAATGCATTCTTTTAATAATATTTAATATTTAAGGAAACTGCTTACCGGTAATTTGCAATTGGATTTATAAAAAAATTGAGTATTACTATTGAAATTTGTAAAATTTCAATTTTCAAAGAAAATTTAAACTCGACTTTTAATTACAAATGTGTTGTTTATGCTGTGAGCAACAACAATTTTTTCCATTTCAATACACCAAGAATGCACTAAATTGCATCTGTGAGAAAATAAATTTCAAAAACGTTTCACAGAGGATGCCCCTAGATGCTCACGCCCTTAGGCCACTTGTTACATTTAAGTGCCAGTGGCACCCCGGCCAATCTACGATTTCGGAGAAAACCAGTTGAGACAAAGCGACATTAATATTTTTGGTACTCCAACATCTTATCCAAACGTTCTGCTTAAAAGCCGCCCTTTCCCTTCTCCCCAAACTAAATGTTGATTTCTCTTGGTTGGAAATATACTGTAGAACATATGACAATACTCAGCAACATTGACTGAGGGGGGAGGGGAGTGGGAAGGGGAGCGTAAGTAGGCATGTGTAAAAGTAAAGGTGAATTTGTGACACTGTTTCAACAGTTTTGTCCGAGATTGTAGCTACAGTACTCCTCCATTCTGCTAATTAACCTGCTCCACAAAATCTTTTTGAGAAGGCTGATTATTATAAGTACTTGATTTGTTAATCACTCATGTCACGGGCATCAACTACATGTTGGTTTTGGGTGCTCAGCTGAGACATTGGAAAAATAATAATGCTGCATTTGAGCATTTTGTGCACTTTATTTCTACCTTCTAAGCTACTACAGTTAAAATATGACTGTGGCTTCTCTTTTCAAAAGTCAACGTGTCAACTCAGGCACGCTTGAGCCCTACAGATTGACAAACTCATGTCATTCCTTCAATTTATTTGTGCATTTTTATGTTGCTTTATACCATATTATTACCGGTAATCACTTTATCAAAGGGCGATTCTCAAAACATCAGCTTTGAAGTCCATGATAACAGTGATTAGCAATGGCTCTGTTATCCCCTTTTACTGTAGCTTGTGACTAAGTTTGCCTTTTCCCTTAGGCTTACAATTCACACACTCTTTTCTCGCAGCCATCTCGTAAACGTAAACGGGGAAAAGTGGTTACTCCACATCAGAACAAAACAAAGACACGTAAGCCTTCCACGCCCCGCACTCCAAACACCAGTAGCAATGTGGCATCCATGATAAGCACAACTACACCGTCAGCAGTACTGCCGGGGTCGTTAATAAAGAAGGTATCAAGTTCAGCCAGTAAGGCCGCAGAGTCTCTGGCAAGATTTCAGATGAGTTCATCACCAACCAACAGTCCAAATGTTGATAATGAGAATGCCGAAGGAAGTTATACACATGAAAAGTTGGATTGGTTGAAAGAAGACAAAAGAAGGTACTGAATTGTTGTAATAACATGTAGCATTTATTAATTATTTTTATTTGCCAATTAATTGTTACCTTATAGCTCAGTTGTGACATTGGCATAATTTATTATAGATGATTTAGGGTTACTGGCTTCCCAAAATTATCAGTATTATCATCTGGCATTAGATAGAGTAAAATCTATTAGGTCTCACTCCTGGGGGGTCAATGAGTTGAAAAGAATAATATTGACTCTACAGTGGTATTCTGGCTATAAGGGACTGACATGCCTCAGTGGATCCCCTGGATATCCCTAGGAACCCACCTTCCAATTTAATTAAGGGGAAAATGGACTTTCGTCTAAAATTAATTTGTGTTTCTTAAGTATTAATTTTCTTGCCAGTTTTTCTTTGAAGACTGATACCTGTTTTACATGTTAGCCAAAAAATTCATTAAACAACATCGTCGCTCTTTGGAGGTTGGGTGCCCGAAACATCCTGGAGCTTCCACTATTGGCAGCCAGCTCCAAGATGGAGACTGCACCGATGGCTGGCAAAACCTGACAACCCAGCCATGAGCCCCCACGCCCCCGAGAAGAATGGGCACCCGTCACACTGATACACAGTGGAAAGCAGAAAAGAAAAAAAAAAAAAAAGAAAACCGCTAAACGCTCCACACAATGCTCCTACTTCCCGCCACACTGATAAATAAGCGATACAGCCCAAAGCACGAGGTATTCCACACATGCGCCAGTATACTACAACCACTGACCAATACGCTGCAGTCGCTCCTAGTTGTTTACTTTGTTAAACTTCGTTTAACCTCATTTAAAATAGTTCCTTTAGTCTTTTTTTTAATCTCTGTTACAGAGACAAGCATGGCAGGCCAGTGACCCATCCAGAGTATGATTCTAGAACGTTACTGGTAATGAAGACATCAGAAGTATAATATGATATTATTATTGAAGAATTTATTTTAAAAATAAAAAAAGTGGAACTTATATGTAACCAGAAGCACATGACGTGGAAACATGTAACTTACGACTCTTTTCCTTGGAACAAAGCTTGGGATTTTAGGACACCGATTTTATGCCCAAATATGGACAAAACTAAGATCAAAGCTGCATGTGCAGGAAAATGCTCGAGCTACATTATATCCAAATAAGGGAATTTTTTAACTAAAAAACCCCCATCTGTGAACCAGAGTTGAATGTCTCGAAGTCATGAACTTCTGACGTAATAGATAGGACATTAATTTTGGTGAAAAAGATCTGAAATAAAAGATTTTCTTGACTTGAGAACTAAGCGTGTTAGACTTGTAATGGAAAGTTGACACTCAGAAAAGTAATGTTGTCCACTTCACCCTATGAAAGGGTTGCTTTTTCAAAACAGTCCAGGGTTATTTTATTTTTCAGTAAATGTAATCAAGGAACTGCAGGTAGTCTCTCAATATTCTTATTCTAAAAATACACTAAAATAATGAACAAAGAGCAGAACATAACATACAACATGTGATCTCACACGGGAAAATGTACACTAACGTTTTGACATTAAACGGGCAAAATTAACGGCTAAGTAACGGATTGGTAATGGAAGCTCACGGCACCTGACAGTATGCCAATGCTTTTAAAGGCACCACTAACGGTTTGCAAGGTTCTGCTAACACATGACAAACGAGCGCTGGGGAAGGGACATCAAAACACTGCTGGAATAAAAAGTTTTGTTTTTTCTAAAGCCCGTGCGGGCGAGAGGCCAATGTCATGGCAAATTCACTGAAAAGAAAACATCTTTTCAGTCTACTGTGCATAATTCACTGAATCAAACGGTAAAATTCTCGCAGTTAAAAGACAAGATTTGCATTCAAAGTTTGTAAGATGAGCCGATAATGTTAATTTGATTTTTCTGGAAGGAAAAGTTTTGTTTTTCGAAAGTCTGTGCTGCTGAGTGTCACAGCAAACACTGAAAAAAACATTTCTGCGCATAATTTGCCGAATCAAGCGGTAAAGTGCTCTCCGTTAAAAGACGAGGACAATTCTGCGTAACTTTTTTGGGTATCAGGCGACGCTAGTAAGCTTAAATTAACCACTAACGCTTTATCCATTGCTACTAACAGTTTTCATGAACCGTCTAATGATTACTAACAGATTACTAACGGCTGACTCCCGCCTGACTGACGCTTTCAGCCGTTAAACGGACAAGCGTTAGTGTACAGTTTCCTGTGTGAGGTCACACATATTTTTTACAATATTTCAACCTCTCAGCATACTTAATGCAAGTCATTTGTGTAGATCATATAGGGAGTCTGAACTGTGAGCTTGAGGCAGCTTGTCTGCTATTTCCAAAACATTTAAATTTGATAAACATGAGTGAATTCTGCGAGATGTTTATTCAAATATAAAAACTTATTATGTCCCTATGCATTATTCAAAAATTACATGTCTAATTTTTTGTCATGTGCTATCTTCATTTCAGGTTCCTTCATCATTTTTAAATTCTAAAGATGTTACACCTGTAAGTTTTTTTGAGTTCTTTTAGTTTGAGGTGCAAAAAGTTGAATATTCAAGATCATTGTAGGTGTAGGGCCCTTTATTTCGTGGGACCAATTTAAATGTGACTAAGGTTACTTAAAGCTATGTATATATTTTAACATTTTCTGACCTTCGTTAAGAACAGTTGAACTGTAGCTCGTGGTGAACATAGTGAACAATGAAGGTCAAAAGTTTAAATACCAGTTAAGTGTTTAGGGGTACAGAGTGTTTCACTGGGATTATCACGATAACAAGTCACTCTGCTGGAATGCCAATAAAAATTATATTCAGAGGGCTCATTCCCCTGATTAATTAAACTGGGCTATTAAAACAACGAGCAAAAATATAAAAGATAGAAAATACAATCTAACAGGTGAAACTAAACATAAATAGGACGTTTTAGTCAATTTGTACTTGCCTGACAGCTGGGCTAAACAAAAGGGAAAAAGCACAAAAGATCACTTGAGTTGCTCTCCTTGGCACTTGAATTGAGAGAACAACCTCCATTTATGCACAAAATTCATAGTAAAAAATTTAATGAGATCAAAGTGTTGCTTGCAACTCTCAGACAGTCACTGGTTTCAACAGGGCATTTCTAGAAACCATAAATTTTGGTTCAACGACAAAATAAGTCAAATACTCAGATAAATTAGTGAGGAAAACTACTGTGAAATGATATGCTGTTTTGAAGTATGTTATCTTGTGGGAAAAATGAAATCAAACATCTTTTTTTTTCCAGGCAATGAAACAGTGGTGGCAGTTAAAGGCTGAAAATTATGATACAGTTCTCTTCTTTAAGGTGTGCAGAACAACCATGGTCCATCGGTTTGAGCTAGAGAATCACAGGCCAAAACCTTTTGAGTTATAATACTGCATTTGCTCAGTCATTTAAAAGGACTAAGAACTTGTATGGACAAATAAAATTACTCAGGCCAATACATGTATACTATTAGTTGTCCTTTGGACGAGTGAGTGCTTAATTAATATCTTTATACGTCTTTTCCAAATTTTAAATCTTTTCAAAATTGCACGTTTTCACTTCTGGTATGACACAGGAGGGTTCAGATGAAATGAATTTTATGCATTTGTCATGTTGGTTACACAAACTTCTTCTCAAGAACCTTAGCAAGAGACCCACAAATTAAGATTTGATGGTAGGGGTATTTTGCAGAACGCCAAATACCAGACTCCGAGCGTTATAAAATCAGTATTTGATGGTAAGAACTGCACATGCATGCAACAATAATTAAAGGACATGCACTACTAGTAACTGATAGCTAACCAATCAGCGATTGGCATAATTCTGCAAAATACCGCTGCCCAGTATTTGATTGTATGTCCAGTTGAACCCATTAACACCTCAAACGCCCTATGATGCCCCAAGTAAAATCATCTGGCATTTGACGGAGTTAAATCTGTTAAGTCTCACTCCCAGGGGTCAATGGGTTAAGGGAAGGGACATACATGGTGTTTTTGACTAGGTTAACCCATTCAAGCACTTGATCCTCAAGCACCCTAGGATGCCACCAGTTGATGAGTAAAATCGTCTGGTGTTAGACAGAGTAAAATCTGTCAAGTGTCACTCCCAGGGGTCAATGGGTTAACATAAGAGCACTGCAGTATACAATGCCATGTGTTGGATGGGCAAGTGTATCACAACACACACTTGCCCTGCTGACAGCTTTGATAAAAAAAAAAAAACAGACCAGGAATCACTGGCAAAACTAGTTACTTGTAGATTACAAAGTTGCTTATTACACAGATGCTACTTACGTAATGTTGTGAATACATGTAATGCCCATTTGAGATTATTGGAATATTGATTTTATTAAACAATATTTGGTCGATTTTAAAGAATGATCCAGCACTTTATGCCCCCAGTACAGCCTGAACTGATGTTAGTGAGGGTAGATTTCACCTTTTCCTCTTTTTATGCCAGATTGGAAAGTTCTATGAATTATACAACATGGATGCAACTGTTGGTGTGAAAGAACTTGGACTAATCTATATGAGGGTATTTTCTATTTTGTTTCCAAGAATAAAGATAATCAATGAACTAAAAATGGTTTTCTACATGTATGCACTTAATAATTTTCAATCTTTGAATGTATTTTTCTTTAAATAACTTTGATTTGTTGGATCTCAATCATCCCATGAAAATGAAGCACACTTTCATTTTGTAGCACATCTCCAGATCCTGTGTTCAACTGAAAATAAGTAAACTGCACTTTTCACTTGCAAGCTCCCTTTTACTCCTTACTCCAAACTGGTTGGAACCCTTGATAAAATGTAATGTAGAAAGTTGTGAAAATACTTACTACAGTTCGCCTCTTCTTGGTTCCTTCGCAAGTGCAACTGAAGTGGAAAGTTGCATGTAAAAGGTGGCTCCGAAACAGTTGAAAGTTGGCAATAAAAGGACAAAGGGATAAATTAAATTTTTCCTTTTCAGGGTAATTTTGCCCATGCTGGCTTTCCTGAAATTGCATTTGGTCGATACTCTGACACTCTCATTGAAAAGGGATACAAGTAAGTTACTGAGAAAAGTTCATTATGGACCATTTGGTTGTTTTCAAAAATGATTATCAGCTCAAACATAAATACTCCTTTACAGAGTTGCAAGAGTGGAACAAACAGAAACACCAGAAATGATGAAAGAGAGGTGCAAGAAAAGTATGCAGATATGTTCTTCTTGATAATAAGTTGATTTTTTTTTTTTGGGGGGGGGGGGGGGAAGTGGTATATGTAAATAGATTGGTAAATACTCTGGAACTCTACTGGTTTAATGACTAGTTCAGCAAACAAACTTACAAAGCTACCGTGTCAAAGCATCACAAAAGACAGAAACAAGACTTCTTTGAGTATGTGTAAATGGTGCAATCTGATTGGCTGCTGTAAACAACATGATATTGTCACAGTACACTATCTACATGTAACTTTCCCTCAAATGAGATAACTCTATTATAGTATAATATTTCCTTACATATCGTAAGTATGCAATCCTAGCCTGGGAAGCGCATATCAATCACACATTAAACAAAACCATGTCTTAAGACTTATAATTATTTTCCGTGAAAACTCGTGATTATAAAATGAAGAGTATTCTCCCCTTGCTAAATCTATTAGATATTGTAACAGTAAAATTAATATTGTTTATCGCTGTCACGTTCTCACATTTGCACACCTATAGCATAAATGCCTCCTGCCAAAACTGTTTCAAAATTTTTTCACTGTGCTATTACCTAATTTTCATTCCTGTAACACTAGATATACCTGTAAGCAAAACTTCTACAAATCAAAAGTTGCACCAATTTTGGAAATCAAACAGTGGCTTATAATAGGACTCTTTATTGGAAAAGCATTCCTCTTGATATGAAAGATCTCAATGTGTTCAATTTCTTTAAAAAATTGTGACTGTATTCTATTGTCTGAGCAGCATTCTTTAAAATTACCGTATCTTAGTCACTATCAATTCAATTATGTATATTATGAACATTATAATTATTCCCCCGTGAACATTTTTTAAAATGTCTGGAGACTGATCCGAAAACCTCTTGGTTGCTTCAGTCTCCAGGCTCAAATAGATGCTCATAATTATTCTAGTAATCTACCATTTAATTTATGACCTCAATGTAATTAGTGCACAAGAGCACAAGATGGGCAGTAATTAAACTAATAATTATTGCACAATTAAAACAGGTTGTGCAAGAGAATTTTTTTTGGCAAATACTGATGGTCAGAAAAATTTCATATTCCAGAAAGTGTTGACTCCCTCTCCAAAACTCAAAGGCCAAGTTGTTTGTCCCTAATGTTAATTTTCTCTCTATGTTTTTGCCACAGTTCATACTGTTTCAAGATCTGACCAAGTGGTCAAAAGGGAAATATGTGCAGTAATTACAAAAGGTAAATAGATTATTGTTCTAATAACATGGGTGACAAATCACTCTTTAATTTTGGCACAAAATTTCAGCAATAATTTATACCGGTAATTTTACATGTGAAATTACAATGTTGCCTTGGCAATTTTTCCTACAGTGCCAAAATGGCACCCAGGTTTGAAAATAAAGGAGTAATATGTCACCCATGATATGAAGAGCTAATCGAAATGTATACTTGTGAAATTAATTTGACTCATCGCCATTTGATTACCCATGCAAATAACATCCTTTAACGTACATTTTCGAATTCTCAGATTTATTTTTGTACATGCAGATAGTCATCACCTACAGTAGATAATTCTTCTTGCACTGTCTATTCCTTCCCCCCTTTTAAAAGTAATTTTTCATTATTGGATTAAATGCAGGCTGGTTTAGTGGTACATGTAATTAGCTGCGCCACATGTGCACAGCCAGATTCAGAGTCACTGTCGGAGATATCAGTCTCAAAATTTGGAAGATTGCCATAATTTTTTCGCTGTCAAAGGTGTTGTGTTAAGTTGGAGAAATAAGCTGGTCTTTGCTACACTGTATACTGGATCTGAAATAATTAATGTCCATAAAACAAAAGAACAAAGTGAACATAACAATATCTAATTAGCAAGGCCTAATCGGAATACTGATGGTTCTTTTGTCCTATGCCATTTTAGTCCAGTATATGAAAGTCTACCAGAGAAATAGGAGGTGAAATAAAAAAAATGTATTGTCTGCTTATTAACAGGGAGTTTTAAGTGACACTGACAGTTTTTCTCCCAAGGAATCCCAAACATTGTGCATTTGCCGGTAGTTTTGCTGTAAGATTATAGCATGGAATCTAAAAAGGTACTGCAAGGAAAATTCAATTACATTATTATTAATGATATTGTTGTTGTTATCGTTCTTGGTTTCATTACCACTTTTTCTATTTGTTGCAGGGACAAAGACCTATAGTTTTCTCGATGGTGATTGTACTGACAGTGAGGCAGCTTATCTTCTGGCTATTTCTGAGAAGGTGTTTGATACATTCTTATTGTAATTAAGCCCTCAGCATCTTCAAACTAAAGAGTTTCCACTTGTAGTTATTTGATATTTACATCAAAATTTTCAATATTTTTTTCGTTTCCAATCAAGGAATGTTCCGAACTTCAGTGATGAGGTTTTCAAAATACTTTCTTTCAGGGCTCTGACGATTCTGGTGAAAGCTGTTATGGAGTTTGTTTTGTTGATACATCTATTGGAAAATTTCATGTGAGTGAAACTGAACTGTAACTTAAGTTAATGTGGAAACATATGCTTAGCTGTATGGCAAAAACTGTACCAGCTAGTTTACAGCTTGCCACGGTAGTACATGTATATCACACCTTGTACATGTATATCATATCATATGATATACATGTACAAGGTATGATAGTTATGGCAAGATAAAATCAGTTTACATACGAAATAAGAGTATTGATTCGTTGACTAAAAGGTTTCTAAACATTTTGAAATCCGATGACGCTCCAACAATATTTGGTAAGCTGTTCCAAAGTTTGGTTGCCTGGTATAACGCCAGGGCTTTAGTTTGAACTTCATGGTGTCAACCTTTGATATTGATAGAATGTCTCTTCCTTTCAAGGAATTTAGTTTTTCTCTTGATGATATTAACTCCACCAGACTCTCTGGGGTTTGTGTGCAAGTTTATAGATTGTACAAAGGATTTTATGTAATCTTTGTTCCAGTAACCTTTTTTTCCCTAGGCCCTAAGGAGTTTTTCGTATGGACTATGTCATTATCCTCGTTCTTTTTTTAGTCATCTATTTAACTAAATGTAGGGATTCTACCTTCTGCCTTTGCTTATTCTTGTTTGTACTGCTGAGGTTGTTATAAAATAATTATCTTCTCACGCTGGGTTGCCGAGATAAAGAGATAAATAATTTAGGCAAATACAAAACTACTGCTGAGGACATGTTCTGTACTAAGGTCAGGTGATGAACAAAACGTGTCCGCAGAGTGCCACTTTCAGGAATAAAACAGCTATGCAAAGAAGAAAACTAAAAAAGCTTTATACAACATGTATTAATAAAGCATGTATAATCCAGGAACAGTTTGTTGCTTTGCTAATGGCTAGCATTCTTTTATGAAAATTTCCTCTGAAAATGTACAGATACTAATACTAAAATCCTTTTTCTGTTTGTAAGCTGTAATATTTGAATTTATGGATAATCTCTTTTTTTCAAGATTGGACAATTTCAAGATGATCGCCAAGCTTCTCGTCTCAGGACTCTGGTCGCTCATTACACTCCAGTACAGGTGTGAAGTAAAGCACAATCCTCTTTGCAGTTTCAGGCACTTGCAGTAACTTTGAGTTTGCAACAAATGGTACCAAAATTTAGCTAAATGATAGTTTGAACCCTGGAGTCATATCAAAACTTGATGTAGTTATTATTGTTCAGGTAAGAAGAAACAATTGAGCGATCAGAATGACTTGAATAGATTGAAACACCATTCACAATCTTGCCATCCATGTTTCTGCTGACTAGACTGACCAGTAACATCATTTATTATAATTATGACTAGCCCCATAATCAGGCAAGATAAACCAAATCCTGCACTGTGACTGGCTACCTGAGCAGGCAAGATAGAGCTATATCTTGGTGTTTTATTCCATATAATAAACCCTTAATTGACGAAGCTTGTTCGGTCAAAATGGCTGGAAAGAACTTGGCCAATATCCAGCCATCTTGACCGAACAAGCTCGGTCAATAACCCATATATATCCACTGATCATTTACATGATTGTAGATCAAATTCCAGAGTACGTATACATTTCACTTGCACGACACACATTACTAGACTCAGTAATATTTTCTTCTCAGGTTGTTGAAACGTGAGTCAATATTACCCACAACTTTCCTCATGGCTACTCTCACCAGGACCATGTTACATGTACTTTATCAAGTTTTAGACTGTAGGAAGTCCCTAGCTAATTAAGAAGAAGCCAAGAATGGTAAAAGGCAACTAATTAACAATCCATAGCCCAGCTTGGATGGTTTTTGTCTCTAAACTCATTCCTTAACTGTAATGCTACAGTTGCACATTTATTTAATTACTAAGTTGTAAAACGACATAAAAAATTAGTCCAAGTTAATTTCCAGGAAAATATTTATGGTTCCAGCTCCAGCTCCAGGCTGCTGTTTGGCTCTCCAGAGTTTGTTTTAAATTTAATATGCAACCGCTCATATTTGCTGTTGCATTTTGTTTCCCACAACAGATCATTAATTTTACTGATTTTCAGGAGATTTGATCCTTTGTCCAGATCATTTAAGACAAGTGCATGCCAGTTTGAATAATTATGGCTGCCTTTGGAGGAAAATTAATACTCTCTTGAGTATTGTTACATGATCTAAACATACATTGGCAAAACAAAATGTATGAGCAAAATTAATAAGGTGTACTCATTATAGTATGTGTGACATTTGCCAGGTACTGTGCCCCCGTGGTGGTTTAATGCTCAAAACTCAACATGTGCTTAATCATGAATTGATGTCATCTATGAAAGAATATCTTATTCCAGGTATGCACAGTAACACACTATATCCTTGTTATATGAAGGAAGCCTTATCCCGCTCCTGGAAAGATTTTAATCCGAGGCAGTCACACAACATATTGGCTCAATAACAAGCAGCCATTAGTTATTCTGCTTCAACAAGGCAGCCATTTCATTCAGTCCACCACGGATTAGGACTGAGAGTAACAAACTCTTCTCTACAGGGGGTAGACCGGGGCTTTGTCTTCCACTATGTACAGTGTCAACTTTCTAAGTGAAAGGTTGTTGTAGTGGTAATGGAGCAACTTCAGCAATTGACACGCACCTAGTTTTGCTTGACAGCTCAGTGGTAGAAGAGCCAGAATTTATTTCCTTTAGTCTTTGCAGCTGCTTAAGTGTTCCCATTAATACAGCCATGGTCTTTTGATTTCTGAAGTCCTCAATGCCCCTAGCTATCTGCGCAAAAAACATTTTACCTGTACGAAGAGTTCATTATTGCTGTCCTCTAAATTTACTTTTATTTACCGTTTTACTCCTCATTTTTTTTTCCTTTGATAGTACATGTAGCTTTCATTTTCATGTTACATTATTTTCCAAATTTAACAGGGTCCCAGTTCTGGGAGCCAAGCAAAACATTAAAAGTTTTTGCAGAAGAGGAATATTTCAAAGAAAACAATAACAGCACAGAGAGTTCTGTAAAGGTAACTTGTTTCTTGAAGTCTGTGGTACATGTAGTGGTTCCATAATAGCCAACAGCTGTGAAGAGAATTTATTGTTCTGTATTGTTGACATGCAAAAGATGGTATGTGAGGAAAATATGAAATGGCACATGGGAACTGGGAGTAGCAAAAGGAAAAGACTTTGAAGCCAAAGGGAAATTGTTAAGACAGAACTGCAAAAAAAAGAAAGCATTCTGGAGAAGTTGTAGCATGCCTTATTTTTCTATTCTAGAGCTGGCCAGATGTGTTAAAGAAATTAACAGATGGAGGTAATAAAGCAGTAGTCTATGCAATTCAGGGGGTGCGGTGGCCTCATGGTTAGTGCCCTCGACTCCGGATCGAGTGGTCCGGGTTTGGGGCCTGGCCGGGGACATTGTGTTGTGTTCTTGGGCAAGACACTGTCTTTATTCTCACGGTGCCTCTCTCCACCCAGGTGTATAAATGGGTACCGGCGAATTTAATGCTGGGGGTAACCCTGCGATGGACTAGCATCCCATCCAGGGGGGAGTATAAATATTCCTAGTCACTTCATGCTACGGAAACCGCAGATAAGTGCCGGCCTGATGGGCCTTCTGGCCCGTAAGCAGTGACTTTACTTTTTTTTATACAATACGAGGGGCATATCAGTATCACATTTACAAACTTGAGGCGAAGCCAAGACTTTGTAAATGTGGTACAGATCTGACACCAATATTGTACAGTACAGGTGGCGGGTATGTCAGCATTACACGTGTGTTTCCTGCGTGAAAAGACGCCATATTGCATGCAATTTACACTCAATTTACACACACAAAACACGCGAGTAAAAAAAAGAACGCCAAAGTCCATGTAAAAAATACACGCAACTTTTTGGAAAGTGCAGTGAAAATTTACATGCAGAGGCTCATTAAGTGCGTGTATAAGTATTAAAGTAGTGATGTTATCAAGAGTTTGGTTCATTCAAGGGTTTTTAGCTTGACTGTTTACGTTTTGAATACACATACTCTTCCTTTCTGAAGCTTCACTTTCACATGTAATTTTTATTGGTTTCACATCATCCACATCTCACTGTCAGATTATAAGAATTAAAGATTTGCAACAAATTGATTTTCTTCAAGACCTATTGATATTTTTGGGGTATTTACAAAGGAATTGGTGCTTAATATCTCGTAATCAAGCAACCAAAAGTCGGGGAAAAAGTTGAGAGTGACAACACGACATAGTGATACCCTTATTGGGCACCATAGATACATGTATGACTGTGGTGAGGAAAAGTTTTTTTTAGTGGATTTTCCCTTCACTATCAACTTTGCGTTCACCTAAGATTTATATCACTTACTAACTTATATAAACAATCCCGAGAAGTTAGTGTTTATCATAATAGTTTTTTTATTTGTTAGGGTTCACGTGTATTTTGTGTGTAAATCAGCTATATTGCTCACATTTTACGTGCATGTAAGTGCTGCTATTCCTGCAGCCTGTACTGTATGTCTTGACTTATTAAACGACAGCATTAAAGTGGTAATGTCCACAAAGTATTTTTGGTAATTCAAGACATTTTAACAGGGAAAATCGAAAGAAACGTGTTATGTAAATAAAGAGAAATTTGTATCAGATATTGATTAATAAAACATTTCTTTTGTTTTTCCATCGTGAATTATTAATGATAAGTGTTTTTGGAGTTTTATTTCCAATCTATATACAGAGAATATTTCAGGATAAGAGATCATCATGTCATAGTTTAGACCTAAATTTTTCTGATGGCTGTGTTTTGCTGCTATAGATCCCATAGGCCTGACACCAGGTGATAACAGTAAATTGGCTTTGAGTTCTCTTGGAGCTGTTGTGTGGTGAGTGACTGAGTTGTTCAGCTTTCTGCTGCACATTAGTGATGACAACACTCTAATAATAAGGGGGCAGGGGGACTGTAAACTGCTCTTCCTTCCTTCCTTCCTTCCTTAAATTTGCTTCATTCACTGCAATGGCCATTTAATATATAATTACTTTCAAAATCACTTCACATCAACAGTTTATAATTTATTCATTTTCCATATCAGAAGCGAAGATTGTTGTTTTATGTTTCAAGACTTGTTTATTTTATTGTAAGGTATCTGAAGAAATGCCTGATTGATCATGAAGTTCTGTCAATGGGAAATTTTGAGGTAATAATACATGAACTTAGCGCTACAAGTGGCCTTTAGCCTGATTTTGGCAATAAGCTGCTCCCTTCATTATTCAGTCCCTGAGACTGTAAGAAATGGTAATTAGCAGGGCCATATTGATTTCATATTTAATCAATCAGTGGAATCACACATACATGTACCAACCCCATAAGTACTTACCAGGAGTTTAGGGAAAAGGATTATACAACACAAGGCAAAATGGGTTGGCCAACAAGCCAGCAAGCAGGTAAATGCAAAATGCAAGCATTTAAATTAAGAAGATGATTAAGGGTGTTGGGTGTCGTGGGCTTAAATTTCAACAAAATTATTCCCATGTAATCCAGCTGAGTGTGAGCTCTAGTAATGGAACAGACCCATACAAGGACAGAAAAAAGATCTGACCTTCCGAATAGATTAGTGTTAAATAGAGCGAGTTTCAATTGAGTCTCGTAAAACCAAAACCAAATTAATAGGCCATTTCTGAGTTCATGTCTGCCTCCTCTTCAAGACGAGTCTAAGTGTGAAGTTTTTGTTATGAAAATTAGTTTTCATTCATATGTAAAGTAGAACTTATTACCATCACAAAAACTTCGCACTTAGACTCGCGTTGAAGAGTAGGCAGACATGAACTCCGAAATGGCCTATTACTTTGGCCAATCATAAAGGACGGAGACAATCCAGTAAACCAACCAAAACTCAAAGTAATTACACATAGCCAACACAAAGTGCGGGAAAATGTGCACATGCAAGCCATGATTGGTTTTCTTTTCACTTCTGATTGGTTGACAAAATGGCGCAAGAACTTTGAACCAATCACTGAGTGGAACAATGCAAAACCAATGCAATTCGCTAATTACTTTCGACACTCAGTTGAAAACCACTCCACCATCTCAAATTGCTATGGCCTGCTCCTGTCTGGCCTTGTAGCTCAACTGGTAGAGCTAGTGCTTTCAGACACTCTGTTGTATTCTATGTGAATATTTCATATCACTTCACACTCTGATAATTTGCCCAGTGGTTATGGTGCTTGCCTTGAGAACCAGAGTTCCTGTGTTCAGGACCTGTTGCAAGGTTGCTGCCTAACCGTCACCTGGGGCGCCTTATTTGCAAGCGCGGGCGACCAAATTTCTGAACGAGTAGCCCGAACGGGCGCCCTGATTCATCCTCACTTTCTTGTAAATATGATCCCAGCTGGAATTAATTAATTCTGGGCTCTTGAAAAAATGACTCTGGCTACTAACTTTTAATGTTGGAAGCCCGAAGGGCTCCCCAAAAATTTCCTTAGGCAGCAGCCTCGCTGTTGTGACCACTCATTGAATAGGCCTTTTTTTTGATATATTAAAATTCAGCTTGAAAGAGAGGTTTTAAGGACAAAGACAAAAGAAAGTGGATGATAAGTAAATATTTTTCACATTCATTCCAACATGTTTGTATTGTTTTTGTCCTCACTGCCTCGCTATCAAGCTGAATATTTGATATTTTGAAATGGCGTATTTTATGATCCCGGTAGTCCCTGGGTTAACTTCTCAACTGCCCTTGTCATTTCAGGGCTATTTGTGTTTCTTGACACTTGTTGTTGATGTTGTTTCATTGATTTGGTTTCATTGGCCCTGAAAAGCCCCGATAGGGAACAGTCAATGAAGTATGTTTGGGTGTATGTTGTATAATTCTCAGGGGGAGATAAAGTTGATGGTCTCAAATGATATTTGTAAGGATGTTAGAAGATCCCTGAGATCATCCAAAGTATTTCTGGGATCCCTTGTGGAAATCATTATGTATAGATCTTTGATTAAATTTGCTCCTGGTTTTCTGACGATGATATTGTTTGCTTTCATATCTACTCAGGAATACATCCCTCTGGATAGCTCTCCAAACATTGGGAGAAGTGCAGCTTTTGTAAAAGGAAGACAGCATATGGTATTTGTTGTATAGTGATGGGACATTTTATTCATTCACAGAGATTGCCTATTAAATTTTGTGAAAATTTTTTGATTCTTAGAATAATATTAATTTAACATTTATCCCAACAGATTCTTGATAATATAACCCTGACAAACCTGGAGATCATCCCAAATGGTCCTGATTCATCCACTGAAGGCACCTTACTGGAGAAAATAGACCACTGTTCTACAGCATTTGGTGAGTGAAGAGTTAATGTACAGCTGCGGTACAATAAAAAAGCAACCACCAAAAGATACAAAACAAAACCTGTCAAGCCCGAGTGATATAACAAAAATTGTTATTTATATTTAGACTCATTAACAGCCATCTTGTGATGTACCGTTGCACATTCGATCACTAGTGACATCAGGATGATATTTCTGTTTCTTTTACCTTAGGTAAACGTTTGTTTAAGCAGTGGCTTTGTGCACCTCTATGCAATCCATCTGCAATTAATGACAGGTTTGTGCCTTAATCAGTAAGCAATGAACACTGTGTTATATTGTCCTCAAGAATTCTTGATTTGGGTACAATGCTGTCTTTCTGGAATATTCCTACCCATGGGCCACACCATCTAAATATCCACAAAATAATTTATCTAGGCCTCTTCAACCATCAGACCCCTTGCACATACTACCAGAGAATGAATCAAAATGCCCTATTTTTATTCATTTTTGTCAATTTATTTTGGAGAGGGGACATTGATTTCACCAGTGCTTTCAACTTTGTTGTTTTGTAGTGTCATCCACTCCATAGAGAGGGTGTGGATAAGGCTGTTGCCTAACAGGAGCCCGGTAGCCTGGGGCTCCCAAAGAATAGCTCTGGGCGCCTTAATTTTTCACAGCAACACCTTTCACTTCATATGTTGGGCTCCTAAGTTCTCAGCGTTTAGCTCTGAGGGCCCCTTTAAAATTTTCTTAGGCAGCAGCCTTGCAGTGGATATAAAATGGAATGCAGCCTTGATCAGTTGTTGGATTATGCAATTGCTATTGCATGTTGGTCTATGTGTGGGGAAAAAAAACTGCGAGGCTTGCTCTGTCCTTAAGATCTGGGCTCATTTTCAGTCCCCACTTGCTTCTTAAATGATATTTTAATGATATTTCAGTTAACTTTTTTTTCGTTTTCGTACAGATTGAATGCAGTTGAGGATTTTATGGCCAACCAGGGATTGATAGCAGAATGCAAAGAACTGTTGTGCACCTTACCAGACTTGGAAAGATTATTAAAAAAGTATGCAAGAATAGAGCTAAGCAAAATGCTTAGTATTCATCTGTAGAGGTTCTCTGTTTGGCCAAAGCCAGTTTTCAACAAACAAATAGGGTTGAATCCACAAGAGATTTAAAGGGGTTATCTCATGTTATTTTAGGGTGTATAGGGGAAATTTTTTGTTAACCACGAGTTTAAAACTTGACAATGGTATTGTGGCATTTTTTTACTGATAAAATTATCGTTAAATCGCAGCTGATAGATATCTTCATTCTCGATGCCTGTGTGACTGACATTTCATTGATCTTGTGAAGAGATTTTACAGAATCACATCTGAGAGTTTTGGGGTCCCCTGCACCACTTTCAATCCAAAGAGGGAGAGGTTAAGCGGTCCCTGAGCCTTACGTGACTAACCCCTTGACTACTCACAGCTCTGCTAGTAGTATAAAAATAAAGATGATATTGATTAGTTTTGCAGTTTTTTTCTTCGTTTTCTCCATGTGGTAAGCACAATGGCACAGAACGCATGCGCATTATTGATATAATTGTTGTAAGGTGTAGACAGCCTAAACATGACTCCTGTTGATCAAGATAAGAAATTCAAAGCTTAGGGTTGGACCCTCCATTGCTAGGGTCACCTTAGCATCACATTAGCACTAACCACATCTGCTTGAAACAGGGCCCAAATTTCTTTTTGTGAAATTATTTGTTGTTTTTCTTATCTTTCACAGAAGTTATTGTAACAAAAATGAAAATATCCTTTTCTTTTCCAGAATCCATACATTGAGTTTACCAAAGGATCAAAATCACCCAGCTCACCGAGCCATTTTGTACAATGAAGACACATACAGTAAACGGAAAATAAATGATTTCCTTACTGTGTTGGAAGGCTTCAGTAAGGCAACCGAGATTGTTGCGCTATTTCGAGACCACTCCTCTTCATTCAGGTACATTAGCATTCCGAACTTTTTTATGAAGAAATGACAGACAGTCAGCTCGTACCCAATTTGATTGGCATCTACTCAATAGGCAACTTTCGCGATGGCGTCATTTGACCACAACGACCAGAATTCAGGTTGTTTGTTCTTATTTACGTTTTGTGTTCTTAGTGGGGTAAAAATAACAATACCTCTAATTAGCACGAGATAAGCAAAACCGGACTCACTGTTCCTCCATTAAAATGCCGTAAGAGTCAAATGGTTACTATCAGAAGACGTTTCTGTTAATCTCCGTACAGAAATATTTTTGTGTGGCATCCAATTCTTAAATAAGCGCTGCACTTGAGGGGCGAAAAATTAAATGAGCGCCGTGGCGCTTGTTCTAGTAAATACAGTATTTGCATCTGTAAACATTGTACCTTTTCTTCTCAGGGTAACTCTCAATCAATTCCTTTATAGAGCGGTTTTCAATTGAGTGTAAATCAAATACCAAAGTAATTACTTCGACCAATCACAGCAGATGCAAACATTACAAGGAACCAATTCCAATTTGTAGCAATTCCATGTAACTTGCTCAAAGTGCGGAAAAAATCGCGCGTGCAAGTCTCGGGTGGTTTTGATTTTTCTTCTCATGGGTTGATAAACTGGCGCGAGATTTTTAAATCAATCACTAAGCGTAGCAATTGCAATCGCGTAATTACTTTCGACAGTTCGACAGTCATTTGAAAACTGCTCCATCAAAGAACATAGTGTTATTCTGACTTGAATTCTTAACTTGACCCACGGTTTCCTGTGATTTAATGTTTATGACTCCTTGGTTTCACATTTAGGTCCAAACTACTCAGTCAAGTTGTTTCAGAGGAAGGACAGTTTCCCCGTCTCAAAGATCTTTTGTTCGCATTCAAGGTACTCAAAAGCAAAAATCACAGGCCTGTTTTGCGCCACCTTTTTCTGGTAGTAAATTTCTAAAATTTATGCTGTGTTAAGCTTGTTGAAGCATTTTCTTTGTTTTTGTTGTGCATAGCATGCGTTTGACCATAATAAGGCAAGGAATGAAGGAGTCATTTTACCAAAGCCAGGTGGGTTTGTACAGCATCTGATGTTATTAGGGAAATCAAACTTTGCATTTGCCGTCATTGGCAAACAACAGGCTGCTGCTTGTCGCAAAACGGTGAAAATTATCCAATAGACCTTTTTACCGATATGGAGGCCATTTTGATTTCTATTGTTTCGAATAGCTATTATGGGATACCCAGGGGGCAAATAGATTTTAATTTGCCCCCTGAGCATCCCATAATGTCTTTCGAAACGTGTAGAACACGCAGTCATTGTCCTAAAATAGAAGGCTTCCACCTATTCATCTCACATTACAGTCCTACGACTTGTAATTGAAAGAACCTAATTACTGTTTGTGTTGCAAAGGGCTTTGTTTTGTTTTGTTTTGTTGTTTTTTGTTTTTGTTGTTGTTGTTGTTTTTTTTTTTGTTTTGTTCCTTTTTTGTATTTTTTTTTTGTATTGTATGGTGTAAATTAATACCCTTTGGTTTGTTAAGTAGGTAGGGATCGTAAGTATCGTAAGTATTGTAAGTATTGTAGGTAGGGATCATTAGTATTGTACTTATAGTAAGTATTGTTAATAAATAAATAAATTAAAAAAAAAACAATAGAAATCAAAATGGCTGCCGTATCGGTAAAAAGGTCTATTTTAATACAGTTCTCTCTTTGCAGTACACATTAAAAATAATAGCCATTTATTGGGTACATTTATAATACTATTCGTCTTGGCCCTTAAAGGGGCTATGTCACGCAAAATGATGTCAGTTCTTGACACCCAAAATGTCCAAAAGATAGAATGAAACATTGAAATAACCACTTTAGAAAGTCATTAAGCCAGTTGAATGCGTTCGTAATCTGGATGTATTGTTTGATCACCATATGTCGATGAGTGACCAAATTAACAGGGTCTGCAGCAAGGCATTATTTAGCCTGTATAATATCAGGCAGATCAGGAAATATCTATCTGTGGATGCAACGAAGTCTCTGGTCCATGCCTTGTCGTTGTCGTAACCGTTGTCTATGCTTAAACTCTCTGTTAA
Source organism: Montipora foliosa (assembly GCF_036669935.1). Lineage (NCBI taxonomy): Eukaryota > Metazoa > Cnidaria > Anthozoa > Scleractinia > Acroporidae > Montipora > Montipora foliosa. The sequence continues at coordinate 44,430,065 of NC_090873.1, forward strand.
CTAAAGATTTCCCCTAAATACCCGAAAATAACGTGACATAGCCCCTTTAACTCAAATGATGGTTTTTAATGAGAGGCCAATAAGACCAAGGTACCGTACCCAGAAAAAGAAAAATCGTCTTGGGTAGATAAGAAAACCAACAGACTCAGTGGTAGTGTGAGAACTCTATGCACTACACCAACCCTCTTCTTTGATCATGATCACCTCACTGCCTTCAACGGCATAATTCTCCCAGAATTGTACGACGCACAGTCTATCAACATTTGGTACCCATATGAAATATGAGAGAATATGAACCTGATATAAAGCATTTTGCAGCTTATATATATGAATTTCTCCGAGACAGAGGAGACATGCTTATTTGAGCATACCGTTAAATTGCTGTATATGAGCCCACACTCGGAATTTCGCGACCAACATTTCTTGACATTTTTTTTTGCAGGTGTCGATCCTGACTATGATGGCGCCCTGGCAGACATTAATGCTGCTACCCTATGGTTTGACCAGTATCTCAAGAAGCAGTGTGCAGTACTGGGATGCAGGGTCAGTGTCAATCTTAAAATATCAATTCTCCGTAGTCATTTGGCGCTGCCATATTGGTAGGACCCACATTTAGCAATTTGGTAGGACGGTAACTACCCGAATTTTCATTCTGCAACAAGAATTGTTTTAACAGTGGACATTCAAGCCTGCAAAATACACACTGTTACTCCTATATCACCAACACCTCCCTCCACCACCAACACTTCGCTCCACCACCCCCTCAACTTCCTACCTACCCCCCTTCGTCAATATTAGGAACCCTGAGATCTATGACGGAAACATCACAGAAAATTTTAAGTTTGCGCTTCTTTTTTATCTTTTTCGTAACTGTTCCAGTGTAATTAACATCTACAAACCAGCCCAACTGTTAACCAACTTTATCCCGGTTCCTCATTGACATGTCTAATCACCCAGCAACGGACAGAGTAAACTTTCTAATGGGCCCTCGTAGGAGACAAAATGTTTATTTCAAGAAACATTCAAAATAAGAAAGAAAGTACAAACTTTACCATCGCGAGCTTGCGTTTGCCATAAAGACCTGCAAAGAATGGGAAAAAATGAACAAAAGTTGATATGGACTTGCCAAACCATTGTTTTACTGATTAAATGCCATTTTCTGTCGGCGTCCTCATTGATGGTCTTGGACTTCTGTGGCCGTTGTCAGCCCTTTTTTTGACTCACTGACTTACAGCATTTATTGAGGGGGAGGGATTGAGTAGGGGTCGCTAAAGAGCAAGCAAAAGCCAAAATATAATGAGAAACTTAGCAAGAGTTAGTGTAGTTGTACTTTTATGGCTTGCGTAGCGTTTGCGAATCCTTTGTAACTTTTCGTGGTAGAGGATGTGAAATAGTAATGGGGACATCGTAGGCCAAGCAAAAACGTGCATTTTTTTATGGGTATGTCATTGAATACACTTATTTGTTTTATATTTCTTTGTGTTTGTTCAGGTCACTTACTGGGGTTCAGGTAAGTAAAAACTTCGAACAGGAGTGAACTCAAATTGAATATTAAAAGAGTTAGTGACTGTTGTGAGTGTTTTGTTTTCCAATACACGCACTTGCTTATTGTACAATGAACTGGAAATTTTCAATTGTGCACACAGCTTCGCTTCGTGCAGTATTGAAAATTTCGAGTTCATTGTACAGTAAGCAAGTGCGTGTATTTGTAAACAAAACACGAACTAACAGTCTTAAACTCTTTTAATATTCAATTTGAGTTCACTGCTGGCGATGGACTTATAATGGCTTCCCGCCCGACCTGTTTGAATGAGAAAACAATGAACTAAAGAAAAACAAATGAAAACAAGAACATTCAATAGCCAAGAATCTTTAACTTACTACCAATAATAAACATTTTTGACAAAGCTACACACACTTCGACATCAAAAGAGAAAAAAGAGAGCGAGACTTGCCAAGAAAGCAAAAAACTCAGTTTTGCTCAACTCACCATTGAAAATAGACACACTCCAAGTGGTTTGCCTTTTTGTGTTTTCCGGGATGGCAGCGTCAATTATTTCAGTAATTTTTCCTCCCTAACCTCGGAAAATCTTGAACTTGAAGCCATATACGTTTGAAGTTGAAGAACACTGCACAGTTTTTATGCGTTATTGTAATAACGCACTCTGTCACTTTGATGTCGCTAGGTAACGGGATCTCATGTGATCAATTTTAACCAATGACGCGTGCGGATTTTAGACAGTGAACGAAGATTGAATATTAAAAAGAATTAAAAACTGAAGGTGGTTTTGATGGTGACGTCAGCTATGCGTCTGTACTTTAATTGACCATAGATGAGAACCAATCAACTGCGTGCATTATTAAGCCTATTATGCAAAAGTTTATAGAAAAATGCCAGCATGAAACAAATCCCTATCTTGATGAGACATAATCTGAAAATTGATGTCAGTAAAGATTCCCACTTAGAATGAGTAAGAGCAGTAACTTTGAAGGTTGTTTTGCGTTTCATGAATGCTGTCTGCGTTTCTTTCCTTCGTTCCAGCCAAAAATCGTTATCAGCTTGAAGTTCCAGATTCAATTCGTAAAATTCCAGACGAATACACATTGCAGTCGCAGAAAAAAGGATTCAAACGGTACTGGACAGCGAAGATCGAAGACAAGCTGGCAGAGTTAGTGAACGCGGAGGAAAGGCGAGAAGAAGCCCTGAAAGACACCATGAGACATGTGTTCCACAAGTTTGATCAAGAGTAAGTTGACCTTCCCCAGGAAAGGAAAGTAACTTTATTTAAGTGTCTAGTCTTTCTGACGCTGGAGCAGTAATTGGGCGTAGCCATAGTTTGCGCGTAACAGCGTAGCCACGTAGCCGCAATTTTTAAAATTGTTTTGGAGTGGCCGGGTATTCTACAGTTAAGCCCTCAACTATAAAAATGGCTTTTGAGATCCTTGACTTTCATGTCCGTTGTGGTATGCATATTTGTGCCCCTAAACTAACAAACGGCCGCCATGGTTTTGCCCGGAAACTAATCCTCTGAATTGAGCGCTGTTCTTCGGCAAACCAGCATATATGCAGTCTCTAACATGTATTTTGTTTTACTGTTATGTTGTTATTTCCAGCATCTCACTGACACGAATTTACTTTTTGCGCCTAAAATTTCAATATGGTTTTGTTTAAATGTGTCTGCGGTGATTTTTATTTTGTCATTGAGCTGGCGTTTCTTTCTGTGGCGCTGTTCTAACAGATACAAGACTTGGGACCAAGCAGTCCAGTGCTTAGCTGTGTTGGATTCCCTGATAAGCCTCGCTTCATACAGGTCAGTCCAAACTTTCACTTAACTACAATTTTTCATCAATGGGGAACACATGTACTGCACCTATGCTGGTCAATATTTGTGGCGAGGTTAAACGCGTTGCGAAATGCGTGCACAATGTTGGCAAGCGTTCATTGAAGGAAAGATATAGGCCTAATGTCGTTCAACAGTAACGCTAATTTCCATCATCGCCGCGAAGTGATTTTTTCAGTGAGGGTTTCGTTGCTTCCTTTGAGATCACATCTGCGGTAGAGCTCATCAAACAGTTAAGCAATAGAGGACTTTTTTCGTGTTGACATAGCCTCATCTAAACATTAGGGGGAGTTGGGAGAATTTGAGACAGTTGTGCGTCCCGGGTTTGCAAAACTGTCGAGACTATGTAAACACGGGAAAAAGTCCTCTATTGCCTTTTTAAAATATTTCTCAAAAATAATTCGACAAATGAAGGAAAATGCAAGTTTTTTTTACTTCTTGATTGAAACAATTTTTTTGATACACGCTCATATTTCCTTACAGCCAATCAAGCGTCTAACAACACATAATCAATCAAAATTCGTGTGATGTCACAGCCGTGTTTACATACTCTCATCTTGCTAAACACAGTTATTGACCAATTAGAGTGCGTGTACTATCCCAATTATTTTATAATTTCCAATCCTTCACCAACGACCTAAGGTGTGGAATTCCCAAAGTTAAGATTTTGCGAAAAAGGTTCATATCGAGAGAACTGAAGGGGCTATGTCGCATTATTTTGGGTGTTCAGGGGAAATCTTTAGTTAATCACGAGTTTAAACTCAGTGGAATTCCTTTACTGATAAAATTATCATTACATCACAAGCAAGGTGATTCTGAGCAAATGGCGATTTGACATGAACTTTAAAAACGTTGGGCCGACTTTTTTTCAAGATTACCCAATGCAGTTCGTTTCAATCTTATCCATTTGTGTCCATCCATGCTTCTTTTCTTTTTGCTGTATTTCTTTTCTTTTTTTTCTGTATTTCTTTAAAGTGCCCCTGTGACCAAAAAAATCAATTCATATTTTTCTTTGGATTTCAAAACTATGTTAACAAAACACTAAGTGACCTACGTTTTAAGCCTTGATTTCAAAAAGACACCTCTTTATTTTAACTGTAATTTTCCTATTTAATGGTCCGCCATTACTAACATTATGTTCTTGAGAGAGCTGGATCGAGGAGAAAATGGCGTCAAAGGCTCACCAGTTTAAGAATGCAATACGTGTGTACGCCGCAGAATTAATATGCAGCACGGGGGTTTTGGGCTTTCAGACGTTTAAACTCACGCTTTGCATATATAATAAGCTGCGTTCACACGCTGAAATTTTAAGCTAGTGAGCCTCTGACGTCACTTTTCCCTGGATCCAACCGTCTGAGGTCCAATCGGTCAGTTTTGAACGTGAGTAATGGCGGACCGTGAAATCCAAAACTTACACTCAAAGTAAACGGCCTTTGGATAAAAATCAAAGCTCAAAATTTTGCCAGTCAGGTGTTAAGCAAACACACTTTCAAAATCTGAAGGAAAAAAGGAAGTGGTTTTTTTGATCACAGGGGCACTTTAACAGTTCAACAGTGGTTATTGCAATGTTTCATTCTACTTATTGGGCATTTTGGGTGTCATGAAATTACTAATCATTTTGTGTGGCATAGCCCCTTTAAACTCACTCGTGCTCTTATTTACTGTCTTTTTCCTTGTAGTTGTTCACATTAGGAATCCGAATGCCTATAAACTGTTTTTTTTCCTTTGAACTTTCCTCGCCCCTCTGATATTCTTTTTATTCCTGTTACGGTCATGTATTTATGTAATAGATTTGTGGTAAATGAATTTTTAAAAAATGAAAATATCGTCAACTCGGTATCAACGGTTCAATTACTTTTCAGCTCACAATGTGACGGACCAATGTGTAGACCAGAGATCGTTCTTCCAGAACTAACTGAGGCAGGCGATTACCAGGTATTACACCTTACTAAACAAGTTTAAGGGCCCTTACTGTTAGTAAGTAGTAGTATTATTATTCAACACCTTGTGACAAATGTCCAAATATGGTCGTAGCACGCTCCATATTCGTCGTGCGTACTCAACGTAATTTTGTGTGTCGATGAGAAAAATGGTAGTTCTTCCAGCATTTTTCCCAATAAACGCAAAAAATTGTGCTTTGTCAACAAGGTGTTGAATAATAAGACAATTATCCTGTTCAATCTTGCGGAATATCGTCTGATTTTGGGTCACCTCGCAGTTCTTACAAGGTCTCACCTGATTGGAGACCACCCTTGAGGTTTAACAAAAGAACAAATAACAGAAACAATGGACCCTAGGCCTAAAACAAAAGGGCCATTGTTTCTGTTACCCTAGGCCTAAAACAAAAGGGCCATTGTTTCTGTTATTTGTTCTTTTGTTAAACCTCAAGGGTGGTCTCCAATCAGGTGAGACCTTGTAGGAGCTGCGAGGCTACCGCTATCAGGCGATATTCCGCGCGATTTCGCAGGATGATAGTTAAATAGTTGACATTACAGCTGCCCCCGCTGTTAAGTATAGTTGTCCGCAAAATTCGATACAAATTCCCCGCCAGAAGCATTGAACAAGGCTTGGGATTTTAGGACATTTGTGGCCAAATATGGACCAAAAATAAGATCGATGCTGCGCGCGCGGGAGAATGTACGAGCTACGTTACATTCAAATAGGGAAACTTAAAAACTAAAAAAAACCCGTCTCTGAACCAGAATTAAACGCTTCAAGGTCATGAACTTTTGTGGCTTCATACCCACGTACTCTACGGCTTTATTACGATCATACAAAATGGCCAGCACTCGGTTGGCTTAATTATTCCAAGAGCGCTGCTCCTGCATTGCAGAGGTCATGGGTTAACCCTATTCAACCCTGATTTTTTTTTTCAGATTTATTTTGTTTCTTCTGAAGGAACGTTCATAGCTACGATGATGAAAAATCTCAACAAACAACATTAAATAATTAAATTTTAACAAGGCTTAGGTTTGCCATATATAGGTTCTCCTAGTCAAGGTCATGTTAGGGAGCAATTCTTATTTCTTGTCTATCGCATTTTCGAAAACTGTAAATCGAGGAAAAAGTCTGATTTGGTAAATGATATACTATCTCGCAAACGGTGACAGCCTTGTGAAGTGCATAGCTGTCATCGTCACGAAAGAAGGCCTTGAAAGTCCCTGACAAAGCAGAATGCAGTTGATCACATAACATCTTGCTTTTTCAATCTACAGCCTTTCTTAGAAATCCGTGACGGGCGTCATCCATGCATTTCTCGAACCTTCAGTGGTGGAGAATTCATTCCAAATGACACTGTTATCGGGATAAAAGATGTAAGTACTTTTCCCTTTCCTTCGGTTACTCAAAGATTGCAGCCCTGTCAACAAAAAAAGGGAAGTTTTAGGAGCGGCGTACCCGCAGGTGCGAGGCTCTAGGGGGCTCCGGGGGGCATGCTTCCCCGGGAAAATCTTTTAAGGTGCCATTTCCTGCATTTTGAGATCACAATCAATGAAAAATAGTGGAGTTTTTTAAGAGGCAGTGAAAGCTAAGGCTATTAGTCCCTATCAGTTTTTTTGATAACAATATTTCCTTGCATGGGGAATGTAGCATAAAAATGGACAGGAGTTTGGTTAAGCTTTGGGCTTCATTTATTGGTAATTTCCAGCTCAAATTTAACACACGAAAAGGGCAGAGAATCGTGCTAAAAAGACTGGTTAATCAAAGAAAACGTTCTCTTTCTTTGGCTAGGATGAATTTCAAAGACCCGGAGTATATAAAGCGACAACAGGAGGCCAGAAATATTCCCCGAAAAGGGGAGGATTCCGGCCAAAATGGGAGGGTTGGAATCTTTGGTTACTTGTAATCTACTCATGCAATTGGCCAGCAGCAATGCTGTAAATCACTGTTGCGCTCGCCTTCAGAACCGTCGATTTAATGCCCGCTCTTTTCCTGGTAATCCCTGGTTCAACTGGTTATGTCACCGGCCAGTTAGGATTCTTAAAAGTTGGTCTGTCCTTTTGTTTCTTTTAAGTAATATTTTTCAATGGCCATGAAAAGCCCTCAAGGGGAGTGGTCAATTAAGCAATATTGTGAACTTATGAAACTCGATCAAAAATCGCTCAGTGCGGGAATTTGTTTTTCTAAGTTGGAAATTTTTGCCTCAGGTGGCGGACTGCGAGGAAACAGCAGTTAACAGTCAAAGCACATGCGTGTTAGTTACTGGTCCTAACATGGGTGGTAAATCAACTCTGATGAGACAAGCTGGTCTTATTGTAATCATGGCCCAAATGGTAAGCAGTGTAAATCCTTCGAGACTACGGAGCTCTTTTCATCCTCTGTTGTGTTTAGGCTCCATTGTTTTTGTTGCATACATGGTGTATTTGGTCTTTTTGCCCAACTTTAAAGTAATCTCACGAGAAGTTGTAGTGAACCCTGATTCAGTTTGTCACGTGATAATAGAGGCACCGGCGTGTCCTGATTGGTCAGATAACGTCACCATTCTAAAGCAAGCACCTAGCAACATGATAATACTGAAGCCATATTTTTCAGATATTCTTGTACAAGAAAACAAATAAATTGAAAGGAAATGCAACAGTTTTGATATACACATGGAACGAGGTTTTTCGTAGAAAAATAAGGTCATAATTCCATGTTAAATTCTTTAAAAACTATTGTTGTACACTGTATACCAACATCAAATTTCTTTTGATAGCAAATTTGTCATCCACCGAGCAAACGAAGCCATTACTTCAACCGTCAATAAATCTCTGTTTCTTCTTACCTTATCATAAAATTTCCTATTCTCCTAGCTTCATTCTGCTTGACAACCTGTATTAAGTGCTGATTTCGTGAAGTGATTATCATACAATGATCCTACGCAAGAGAAAATGCCGTTTCTCTTGTCCACTGCTGAGGCAGAATTGTTTAACAAATGTTTCCCGATAGGTGGAAAAATCTGTGTAAACAGGGAAAAATGTTTGGCAGTGGGCAATTAACATAACTTTGCCCTCGGGAATAAAAGATGGGAGAAAAATTTTTAAAGGTGCAACAATGACGGTTGGTTAACATGATAACAATCGGTGATAGGGCTTACATGGGAGAATGTGGAATGGAAAAGTCTACCGTCAAATGGTTTTCATAAATTGGGCAAGCGGATTTGAAGTGTTTAATGATAGTCAAGGCATATTGATCAGGTTAAGGGGAACTTAAAGGAAAAATGGATTTAAAGGATGTAAATGTTTAAATTTCAGGGTTGTTTCGTGCCAGCCGAGAAATGTAGGCTGACTCCTGTGGATCGAGTGTTTACAAGACTTGGTGCCCAAGACAGAATTCTATCAGGTACAAAGAACGTCTTGTTAAATGGCTTATCTGTGAGCCATAGACACGAATGGTTTGGCGAGTGACTCGAGTTCAGGAATTGATTACAACCTGAAAAACATTGGAGTAGTATTGAAAGAGATGTTCTATGGTCGTGTTTTCACGACAGTCGTTGTCTCGCTCAACATTCCTGAAAGTGGTTTGTTTGCAGACTTCTTTAAGCGACTTAAAAATGATACGTGTTTTCACGGGTAAGATTAAATGAGGAGAGAGCAGCCAATGCAATAGTAAAAATAGTGCGCCAGTTGTATTTCCGATTTGAAATTGCCAACTCGCTTAAGCTACCTGGTTCGGTGGCTTAAATTTAATGAGAATTCTATTGAAATTTGCCGAGTGGCTTAACTTTGAGCGGAATTTTTGGTTGTCAGTCGCTAAGCGACCTGAAAAACCGCTCGTGAAAACACGGCCTATGTTAACCCCGGTGGCATATAACGTGGCTTTCAGTACAATCCTAGCACTATCGCGGCATAATGGCAACATGCATCTTGGCTAATGGCCTGGCTCCCACGAGGCTCGTATAGCTCCCGAACTAGTAATCGGAAGGTTTCGGTAGGTCCGACTCCTGCCGAGGAGCACTCGGATTTTCCCGTGTATTCCCAAGTCGACGAAGAAGTGTTTTCGAAAAACATTTGACTATAAAACATTGCTATAATATATTTCTTAAAAAGATAAATCATTAAAAAGCTAAAAAACCTAAAAAAGGCTAGTTGGCGACGTTTCATGATCAAGTCAAAGATGATTAAGTTTTCTGGGTATAAATAGTAAAAGCAACAATAGGAAATCAAAGCATTAAAAATAACTTACAAGCAAAACCAAGCGTTTGACACGTATGGAATCCGCTTGTACGTTCGAATTATTATCTTTGAGTTGATAATGACGTTGAGATAACGTCGAAATGTCGTCAACTAGCGTTGTTTAGTTTTTTAGCGGTTTGTGTTTTTAAGAACTATATTATCGCAATTTTTTTATAGTCAATTATTCCCGAGTGAACATCGTTAAATAAATTTCTTCATTTAATTCACATATGACATATCTTTCAGCAGAAAACGTATTTTGTTTTTAGGTGAGAGTACATTCTTTGTGGAGCTCAATGAAACATCCACAATTCTCAAACACGCTACCCAGCATTCCCTGGTCATAGTAGACGAACTTGGACGGGGAACTGCCACGTATGATGGGACAGCTATCGCCTGCGCAGTGGTCAGCGAACTTTCTAGGCAGATCAGATGCAGAACTCTCTTCTCCACACATTACCATTCACTTGTGGAAGAGTTTTCCGCAGATCAGAACGTTCGTCTTGGCCATATGGTAAGCTTCAGTAAAATAGATGGAGTCATATTTGCAAAAAGAAGAATATCTAAGAAATAACAATTCCTGTTTCTGCAGTAGAACGAAACAGTTGTTCCCTAAACTTAGTTCAATGGTCCAAGCTCCCGTGAGTTTCCCATAGCTTTCAAGGTAGAGTCCAACCTTGTGAAGGAAAGATCTCGGAACTGACTCCTGTTCCGCTGCACTCGGGTTTTTGTAACAATCGCCCAGAGTTGGTGGCTCAGTTGGTTGAGCACTACAGGGGTGCCATGCGGGAGTTCGACTCTGGCCGGACCAACACTCATTGTCATAAAATAACTGAGGAGAAAGTGACTGACTGTTTAAGTGCTGCCTTTGGAATTGCACCCGCAAATGGTTAAACTCTCTAGTCTTCTTTTGGAGAAGGACGATAAACTGTTGCCCCCCCCCCCCCTCCCCATTTCCAATGTCCATAACCCTGTGGGAGTGGGACGTAAAAGAGCCCACACACTATTCGCGAAGGGAATGCAGCTCCCGGTGCCTTGTGGTTTGTCGTCTGTGCTGTATCATGAATAGGCAACTTTCACGGTAGCGTCATTTGACTTCAACTACCAGAATTCAGTTTTTCTTTTCTTGTTTGAATTTTGTATTCCCAGTGGGGTAAAAATAACATTAGATCTAATGAGACAAGCAAAACCTTAGAGGATTCTGGGACTTGTAGTCAAATGGCGTCATCATGCAAGTGTCCTATAAATGCTCGGAGATATTAGCTACACCAAGCTACTGTAAAATCCGAGGGTAAATAAATGATGATCATCTAAAGTACATCTAACATCGATTTAAAACCAACGCCATTGATAAGGTAGTTTACTTAGTTTATCCAGGAGCCCATCTGGAGCTTGCAACTTCCATACAGCGTCTGTGAAACGGCGTTTTCACAAGTAGGTTTATTTTTAGACTAGCCCTTCCCGCGAATTAGGTCAAAAAACAAAGGCAGTTCCGGTTCGGTGACCCTATGACGTCAGCTTAATTTCTTGTAATTGGTCATCGGGCTCCTGTGGGAGTCTAATTAGCGGGTAATTCAATCTAAAAATAACCTTACTTGTGAAAACGCCGTTGCACGAACACAGTAGAGTTGTAGGCTCCAGATGGGCTCCTGGTTTATCGCATCAGTAGCAGCCAATCAAATGAGCCCCTCGCGAAGCAAAACAAAACACATGCAACCATCGCTTATCACAGGAAAATGCATAAGACCAGGTGCTGTAGAATTAGAGCATAGCGTAACTAAAAGGTAAAATGACGGAGGCATCTGCGCGCAAGCACGACAGCGCCTGCGCAAAAACGCAGGAAGTCCGTTTGTGAAGAATGCACAACGTTAAGTTGTAATATTTGACATAAGGGACACTTTCTCGAAAGTCCCAAAAATGTCGGGCTTCCTCGGCCGTTATAATTCCCCCTGAATCTTAGGAGCGTAGAGGTTTTAAGTCCTCAAACTCCAATCATTTTGTTTACCAAAATATCAGAACAAGCGGGTGGAAATTTCGTAAATGGCTTTTTGGATGAAAGTTTTCGGGACTTTTGAGAAACGGACCACATATCAAAAAAGTGACTTTTTTTGTTGGTTTGAAGATTCAATTTTCGTTGTAATCTTTAATTTATTCCAGGCCTGTATGGTTGAAAATGAAGACGACACTGACCCAAGCCAGGAGACAATAACGTTTTTATACAAATTTGTCAAAGGCGCTTGTCCCAAAAGTTACGGCTTCAATGCAGCGAGGTTGGCTGGCATTCCGGATGAGGTGGGTTTGGGTCCCAAAATAGGGAATTGGAGTCAGGGTACGACTTATAGTGGGTGTTTTGAGCATTGCCATTGGGTTTGGAGTTCAAGTTTTTTTAGATGCGCACACCCAGAACTTAAAACCCATTCTGCTACTTCCAGGTGATCTGGTGACGTAATTCGGAGGACTGTTGAGAAAAATTTTAACGCCGTATCCCACAAACGCGCGCGGCCTTATTTTCGAATTCAACATGGCAGAGGCGAGATTAGTGCTAGTCGGGTGTACTTAAATGTTCATTCAGTAACTGGAAATGTGGTAGACACGGAATGATCTGTTGAGTTTTGGCGATGGAAATACTGCAGGGAGTTTGGAAACAACACCTAAGGCCGCGCGTGGTTGTGGGATACGGCGTTAAAATTTTTCTTCCCAGTCCTCCAAATTACGTCACCAGATCACCTGGTTAAGGTGGCTAAACACAGTTTTTGATACCTATTTTTCATTTACCTTTTTCTTTAAAACACTTTGGTCGCCAAAAATGGTAGCAAGCAAGTTAACAACACGAACTTTGGTTTTTAGTTTTTAGTTAAGCTGACGTATATGCCGTTTCCATGGCAACATGAATAAATATAAACAGGCTTTTAAAATCGGTTTTGTTCACTTGCAGAAAATCTGGTCGTTACATTTTCTTTTTATAATTTACATGCAACAAGCTTGTATCGATGCTAACAAGTTAAGACCATTTTAATATTCATTTGACAGAGAGATCTTTAATTATTCCTTGTTGAAGATTCACTGGAATATCTAGAAGTTCCTCTGTTAAAGTTCAAATTGTTTTCAATACTCCAGTTACTTATTTCCTAAAGTATTTTCGTGCCAAATTTCGTTAAATTCTAACGAGTGGTTCGCGAGATATTCTGCATTTAATCGCTATTTTTAAACTTTACTACGCATGCGCTGCATTTAACTGGGTTCTTCGATAACAAAGAAAAATCTGCGAATTGCAGAGTTCTTTGCATCGCTACCTTTTCTTACATTTCTCATAAAATACTAAAACCATCAAACCACTTTGTTCAATTATGAGAGAAAATAGTACAGTTAGCTGAAGCATTGAGCAAATAAAATGACTGCTGTATTGAAGCCATAGACCATTTCAGAAACGTGAGAGGACTGGGACGAGTTTGGTTGTTTTCCGTTTGTTTAAAAAACTAAGACATTCAAATGAAAGATCAACCAAGTTTGAGAGTCTTTACCAAGAATAGATGTATTTAGAGGAGGAAAATGGTGAAATAATATATCTTCAAATATCACCTAAAATAGAGAGTTTGTATGGAATGGGTAGACAGGCCACAAAATTATTAGGGTTTGTATGGGATTTTGCAACTTTTGCAAGTGTCCCATTTGGCCAATTTTCCGTAGAAATCTCTCAAACTTGGCTGGATAGCTTTTCATTTGGTAACATTTCAGTTGAAGGGTTTAGATTTTCAATCCAAGCAAGTATGAGAAACTCGTCCCAGTCCTCTCACGTTTCTGAAATGGCCTATGTAAGTTTTTTTTTGCAATCCTTGCGCGCGCGCTGCATTGCGTTAGCAAGGTGTTCGGCCACCTTAATCTTGGCTAATGGCCAAGTTCCATTTAAGCACAGACAAGGACACTAACTCAGACTTGACTTTTAGGCTCTCAATTTATAAAACTAGTATTGCCCAAGGATATGTAATTGCTGCAGATATTAAAGTTAATATGTGCGTTGTAGAACTACGAGTTCAAGATGGAGTGGTAGAAATAAAGCGATTTGAGGCGAGGAATGATTTCAATGCGCCACTTTTAGATGTCTTCTGTCTGCACTATCCAAAATATAAACTGTCCAAAATGCATTGAAATTGATTATCACCAAAATCCCGTTCTGGGTCATGTCAAAAAAAAAAACAAGTACTTGAAAGAATGTATCAGGTTAAATCAGTGGAAATGTTTCAAAGGTAATAGTTCGTCACCCCTATTCAAAGCGAGGCTGTCCCAATGCATTGTGGTTGAAAACGCGTTGCATTATGGTAAAAAAACCGGCAAAGCTAAAAAAAACTAAGATTTGATTATGTTGCTCCTCCCTCTTTTCGTAGAAATCAGGAAGAGTAATAACAGACAGTTGATACGTAGCAGTTATCAGTCATACAGTGAACAGTATTTCACCATGATATACCTAATAATAAAGCATGATTCATTTACTCTGTCTCAGCGGTGACGGTTGAAACGTTAAGTTTATTGTTTGTAAATTGTGACTCGCCTTTCTCCCTTCTGAGTCCATTTCAGCTTCTCTAAAAGCTACCACTTGAAAACCTCTTCAAGCGGTTGAAGTCCATGCGCAATGATTGAATGAAAGGGCATTTGATTGTTTTTCTAAAGGTTATTGCACTTGCTGCGAAAAAAGCCAGACAATTCGAAGAATCAACGGAAAGGGCAAAGTTCTTCAGGTAAATAACGTTATCTATACAGAAGCTAACAAATAGCCGGAAATAAGTAATGGTAGTAGGACTGAGTCGACAACCTCCCAGCGGAAGTCCGATTTGTTTATCACTGACAAAGGAGGCATAAATTGTTTATTGTCGCTCTAAAAGAAAGAAAGAAATCCCCAATTTAGGAGTCTGTTCACTGTTTCTATGGTGATTGGAGCTAAGGTTGTGATTGGTTGATTTAAACTACAACTTTGAATGTGATTGGCTTATTGGACTGTCCGATAACAACTTGGCAAGTGAATTAGTGGAAAATGGAGTCTTAAACCAATCACAATCGAAGAAATTGTAATTTTTATGATTAGTGAAAGAAAACACTCACGGTTTCTTTTATTTTATTTCAGGCAACTGCTCGCAAAAAACAAGTACAGTCATCAAGATATTTTAAATTTACGAGAAAGATTTCATTAAGAAGAAGAGATATTATTTCGCTGTTGAAATTCTGCCAGATAATTTTGGCGCAAAAGAACTTAAGAACACCATTTCATTTGCCATTAATAATTCCAAAAGTTCGGCAAGCTTTTGTTTCTAATGTTCAAGAAATCAGCCCTTATTGCCAACTCGGCGTTCCTGCTAGCAAAGGTCTCTTTTCTTT
>NC_090873.1:44454924-44457424 GCF_036669935.1 Montipora foliosa
AGCTATTAGCCATCAAAAACTGATAAATTCTTGTGTGACCAAGGTACCAATACGCCCATACACTCTTTGTAAAAATTTCAAATTTTCAAAGCATCATTACCAAGAGATTATCTGGTAAATTGCACTCAAAGTTTCAGAGGTAGCTCATTATGCAATGGCCTTTCGATATTCAGTGCTAATTTTATGTCTGATAGATTAGAAAATGATGGGCTTACGCTAATGAGGCAAAAAATGTAAAAAAATTAATATTTTCCTACATTCAATGCCACTTTAGTGTTTGATAGGTCATTACTAATATTGCCTTCCACAAAGTGCACAAACCACTTCACAAATGCCACCTTATTAAATGCCACAATTAAACTTTTCAGTTCAAGTAAGTAACAAGAAGAGCAATTTCACACCTCATAATTTAAAGGCCTCGAGTTTCAACAGGTCTCCACACTATATCTCCCTTGGGAGTACACACCCGGTAAATTAGGAGGGTCTTAGGTTTGACATCTGTTATTGGAATGCCAATATTGTTTTTCCCAACTAATTGAAGTTAAACGTATGTCCTAACAATGCCAGCTTATTCATTATTCAAACTATTGTTTTAATACTTTATCCACTCAGTGATTTAAGGATTGTATAAAACTCCTGGCATAGTTGTTTGAAGACCAGGACCCACTTGTTCAAAAGGTGGATAATGCTATATTTATGCGTCCCATTAACCCACTCACCCCTAAATCGGCAAAAACCTTTCATACTTAGTACTTTACTCTGTCTAATGCCAGACAATTTTACTCGTCAATGGGGAACCCCCAGGAGTCAATGGGTTAATTTGTTCCCATAACTGCAAATATACGCACTCTGAACACATCTAAGAAAAAGAACATACGAAACCCTCAGCCAACATTTAACATGGAGTATATTAATTTTTGTAATCTCATTCTGGATTTTAAGTGACTAAGTCTTAAATTTTATCCATTTTGTTGTCTTCTTAATAAAGTTATATGGAGCCCTATGAACAACTAAGGAGCTGATGTGTGGTCCTCGAGTAAAATGAGAAAAAGAATTGAAAATTAACCAAGATGATAAAAAGCAAATGATTATTCATCAGGTACAGTTGTCTTAGCACATAATTAGGGGTGGCAAAAGGTACCTAGAAAAACGTGGGTATCATAAAATTTTTGAACGATCTCGAAATCTCGAAAGCGTGTTTGATAAGTCTCGAAGTCTCGTTTTTGCATGGTTTGTTTGTACCCTTTTTGAATCTCTGAACTTTTTTTCGGATTTTTAACTAGGATCTTGGCATCTCGGCAAGTCTCGGATTTTACCATTCGCCACCCCAGCCTATAATTATTGTGATCAACTATTTTTAATGCGGTGAAAAATAAATAGGTAATACACCAAAACTTCCTTGCCTCCTCTGATGGTGTAACAACATAAGGTGGATTGAAAATTAAAACGTCAACTTTTCCATGAATTTGTGGAGTGAGACATTCTACCTAACCAGAAGAAAAAAATAAAAAATATATATATATAGCATATAGATGGCTTTCACAGTGACATCATCAAATTCTAAAATCAAAGTCACAAGGTCTTCTGAATTCTTATCTATAAGAGGTTGAAGATGGCCTAGAAGTTTCCAGTTCCGTGATGTCTTTCGTTTCGAGAATTTCCGAATTGTCACCTTGCACGACACTATGATTCAAAGCTACATGTATTTGGTTGAAAAAAATGTCCATCCCTATGAATCTCAGCAGTTTGAGCCTTTCAAGTACATTTGTCATTAGGAGATGTGTTCATACACAAATGTATTTTATCTCAAGAGCAAAAAGTAAGGTCTTTCATCGCAAAGTGAACAACAGATATTTTCGTTGATTACCGGCCGCCATATTGGTGGACCACTTTGATCCACCAACATACAAAACTCTATAAAGTTGCGTGAAATGCTTTGACAAATAACTCAGAAACGATGTGCCACACAGACCTGAGAATTGGAAAGGTGGTTCAAAAATTTGTTTCCTACAACGTTCCAAGTTCCTGGCCTTTTTCATAGAATGGTTTCATATTTATTTTTTATTGCATGACAGTGAAAATGATCTAGTGCTATTTAATGGGTCTTTCTGCAGGTACCGGAAAGCATTGTGTTTTTGGTCACTTGGGATTAGCCTTTATTTGGAGTTGTTTTGTTTTCTGTCTTTTGTTTCTTTTGTTTTACGTAATTTGTGCTCCGGTACCAGCAGAAGCTGCCTATTTAATAGTGACTGCAACAAATCCAATCCCAAGAGATTTTACGTCAAGCTGCAAATTGAGGGAGAAGGAAATTCATCATAAGATTGAAATAATTTATTACTCACCAAATCTGTTACAACACAACAGATACGGACACCATTTTGATGGGCTGTTTGCAACGAACACTTTGCAGCAATAGGGTTAACATCAGTAGCTCTGTACATGGATCAATAATGAGATCATCAGATGACAATCTACATGTTTTTTCCCCAGGATTAGTGTA
>NC_090873.1:44459924-44472424 GCF_036669935.1 Montipora foliosa
GCTTCGACTGCGTGGCTAGCTGATTGAAATGAAAGAAAAACCTTTGCCCTTGAATTCTACTATGGAATTTTAATCAGGGGAATATTTGACTCAATCCGGTGGGCTTCTGAGTATTCAGTGTTCAGCCTTGGTATTTTACTATAACCGTTGACAACCAAGGAACTGATAATGGTTCAATTAGCGTTGAATCTGAAAAAAAAAACCACACAGAAAGGAAGCAACCCACAACGGTAATAAGGTTAGGTTTTTTAATTGAGAATTTTTTCGTAAAATTATCTTCCCTGGTCTTTTATCAGGATTACCATACAAATCCTTATATTTTTCTTTCCCCCACACAGTCTGAGCTTGGGGAACCTGTGATAGGGACTGTACGAAAATGATTATAAGCTTCCTTTCGAATGGGGTTAGTCAAATGAAAGCTTCTTAGTAATCCATTCACGTACTAACAGAGTCATCGATCTACAAGACCAAAAAATTTCAAATAAGCACTTAAACTTAAGATATTGATATCGTTGGCGACAACAATAGTTGTGGATGCGACCACAGCTCTATTGGTAAAGAAATAAAGGGTTCTATTGTTTTAATGGTCTCCACATTTAAATAGCAAAATATTTGCAAACAGACACTCTTTCAGATAGAGGGCCGGGTGGGAGATTCAATTCATTGGGTACTGTACCTTCGTTCTTTCAAGAATTCTGTGTCCTTTTCTAAAGCATCCATCAAAAGAAAAGTATCCTCCGCAGGTTCATAAATGTTTTCGTAATCTTTCTGGCTGAAATGAGCGAAGGAAGGAGTAGGTGCCGACATAGCATGTACATAGACTTACAGCAACAGACAGTTGGTCCACCATGTTGGCCGTGATAGCGTGAGAACTAGTTTCTAAGCCCTCTGTCCCGCGGAGCATTATCGCGTGACATCGCATCCCGTGAGAAAAAACGTGGTTTGCCATGGAACCCTGCGAAAAACGACCGAAACTTGTCCAGCAAACGACGGAACACTGCTACCTGACGAGAAAATGCGCAAATTCAAACGAATCTTCAGGCGGAGATAAAAATTCTGACGAATATAGAAGCGCGATTAAGAGCGCGAAAGATCATGCAGTAGACGAGCAACTTCCGGTATGTCAAAACGGCGCCAATTGTAACAAAATTGAGTTGATACACTTTGCTGAATTTTGGCATCCGACGAAAACAGATGACAGAAACGAAGAAAATTGTTTAGAGGAGAATGAGTGTGATGTTACGGAGTTACCTTACGACGAACTGGAATCAACACAACAGATTTATGAGGAATTGTCCGACAGTGACAGTAATGGAGCACTAGATGAAAATTCAAATCGACTGAGTAAAACTAAACAACAGCTATCAGGGGCTGATAGTTTGGATTCTCAGTAAGTACTTAACATAAAAGGTGATGGAAGTTTTAATTTGATGTTCTTTAAGCTTTTTAAATCATATCACAACAAGAGTAGTTATTCCTGGCATGGAGCACTGAACGTAGTTACTGTACATTTCGAAAACCACGTGTACTCAATATTAGCTCACCCAGATGATGCCACTTTCGTGTGAACAAGTTCATCATAATAATAGACGCTATTCATATGCAAATTAAGTGGCCGGGTATTCTGCATTCTGTCTGGGAAAAGAATAGACAGTAGATAAACATTATTAACTTCAAGAACATATTGACAAATTACTATTTGTACATGTCAGATGTGCTCCAGAAAACCCGGCGTCCATTGGTTATGTGTCTAGTTCTTCAAAGGATGCCGCTACAAGAATAAAAAGTGACCGGGTATTTCAAAGAGATCTATAACAACCGCAAAAGCACACTTTAAAAGGTTTTGTAGCCTACAGCGAGAGATATTCTGACAGATTCTATGGGATAAACGTGACATCTCAAAGGAATGCGTGACTAATTATTTTATTTCTAAAAAACAAGTACCGTTTGAAGGTTTCTTTTGACAAGGAGTACCTTTACGTTTTGCCCTTTTATGCGAACGTGATGCTGAATCCCAAACTTATTTAAAAATTCGTTTTAAAAGTAAATTGGTCTCTGACCATGTCGTGGCATCGACCCTTTCGCTTCACGGTACCCGAAAGACGGCTGCGAAGGAGACTTGGGTCACGTTCGATTGACCTATTCCGGAATTAAAACGGTATGTTTGGTGCGTTTCGAAGCAGCAAGGATAACAAAAATATGTATAAAATAGCATTTTAGCAGATATTTGACAATTTTAATGTGAATCTCGGTAAAAACGAAGGATTTCTAACTTATATTCCATGTATTCCTATTTCGGAATACGGTCAATCGAACGCACCCTAAGAGACTACACGGTACCCTCCCAGAGTTGATTTGATCAGAGTTATCGAATCACCAAGGCATGCCCTTTTTTCTCCGCTTACGGTCGTCCGACCGACCCATATTTTGTGTACAAAAATAACAAGATATGAGGCAGCTTGTAGTAAAACATATTTGTAAAAATATAAACATTGGTTTTGTCCATGCAGATGCAACCCCAGAGTTAACGTAACTCTCAACTCATTTCTGCTCCCCTGCCACTCTATTCTTTCTGCTTGCAGCTTAAGAACTGTTTTTTTTTTCTTAGATTGCTTGTGACTTTCTTTTTGTTTGCTTGGTTTTCTTTTCGTCGACCAACCGACCGAAAATTAGGAAAAACATTCAACGGTAAATGGAGAAAAATAAAGGTGACAGCCAGGATCCCATGAGAAAGAGCTTGCCTCTCCCCTACAATAATAATAATAATAATAATAATAATAATAATAATAATAATAATAATAACTTAAAAACTTATATAGCGCATGCTTCATGACAGAATGATCGTATGCGCTTAACATGGATTAAAATACCAATAAAATTTATCAGTTCATATAAGCTAAGAATATGTTCATAAATAGATTTGTAAGTTAACTTAAGATTAATTACATGAATTCAAAGTGCCAATAAAATTGTTAATTCCCGTAAACTAAAAATATGCTAATTTAAAATAATAAGTTTTAAGTTGACTCTTAAAATTGTTAATTGTGGTGGCTTTCCTAATGAAGGAAGGAAGTGAATTCCAAACGTGAGCCCGCTATGAGTCATCCTTTGCGCGTATCTTTCTATTTTTAGAACGCCACGAGTTCTTCGGCTCTGTATATGCACTCTTTAGAATGGCCAATCAACATAAAGTTGTTGTCCAACGAAGACAAAAATAGAACAAAGAATGTATCCAATATTAGATCGTTTTCACTGTCACGCAATAAAAAAATAAATCGAAAACCATCCACTGGAAAAAGTCAAGAATTCGTGATGTTGTAGAAGATAAATGAAGAAGACACTTCTCCAAGTTTTAGGCCCGTGCGTTTCCCGAAACTTCAGATATTCGTCGAAATGTTTTGCAGAAATTTACAGAGCCCAGTATGAAAACGCCATGTTGGTGCACATCATGGTGGTGCACCAATATGGCGGCCGGAAAATAGTGTCAACATCTGTTACTTACTTTGGCTATCTAGGCGAGTGATCATCTGTACTGAACAGACAGCTATTTACTTAAGCACTTTTCCTAATGCTTTAAATTCTAAAAAGGCTCAAAACCATGAGATAAATATATATTTCTCAATAAACTTGATCGTCGCCCCGTGTCACGCACCGCCATAACTCAGAAATTCAAAATGCTCTGGTTTCCAAACGAAGCACGCTAATGAGCTTTAAAATTGCAAATGAATACAAATTTACCGCCTCTTATGCCTGATGAGGATAAAAACTTTCGTGGCTATTTAGTTTTGGATTTTAGAAAATGATGACGTCACGTGAAAACGATCTATTGTGCAGATTGATCTAAATTGATGTAAATGTGAGTCTCCTACGGAGAGGTTAGTTCTAAAAATAGAAAATACGCGCAAAGGTTAACTCAAAGATAAAGTGCATAGGGAAGCTCCTGGTCATGGGCTCCTGGGACGGCCTAACTTGATATTTTAATCCCTTCACGCGCATTCATTTTCGCTCCTAATTTTTTCTCGTAGACTATCAAGGGATGACACAGTACTGAGTCGAGGTCCTAGTATTGTGAAATCCTACTCGTTGTTGTCCGAAACGGAACGAAGAGAACTCATAAGAAGAGCGTTCGAGGTGAAAGACTTGTTAAAGAAAGAACTTGACAAAACACTGGGTATCATCGAGGAAAAGAACAAGGAGCTTCGAAGAGTTCTCTCCCAACTGGAACGCGGTCATTTGATGATTGATGGCGAACAAGAAGCTCTTGATAAAGACGATCTCTGCTATTTTCCCCTTTTTGCTGAAAGAGAATATAAAGGAGGATCTGCAGCTCAGATGCATTTTCGTCTTGCAGGTGAATAATATGCGCAGGCGGCGCTGGAATAAAATTTTAGGGCGGCAAGTGCAGAAAAATGTAAACGCGCGAGGAGAAGCGCACGACCTGTTTTCTTGCGCTCGAACCCTAAAACTTGGGTTTACAGGTTTGTTTGTTTGTTTATTTGTTTGTTTGTTTGAGTAGGTTGAGATTTTGGCAGCTATTCAGCTGATGTGACCCTGCTATACCCACCCACCCATATACTCGCAAAGGACAGCCACAACACCGGGAACTTCATCCCCTACTCTTCTCGAATAGCGTGTGGGCTCTTTAACGTCCCATAGAGAACTAATGAACATGGAAGATATTTGTGAGACGGGGCCTACGGTTTATAGTCCTTATCCGAGAAGGCGTGAAAGTCTAACCATTTGCGGATATAATTACAAAGGCAGCACTTCTTCCGTTATTTAAAGACTCTGAGTGTTGGTCCGGCCGGAGTCCAACTCACGACCTCCCATGGCAGCCTGGCCGCTGCTCAACCAAGCAACTGAGCCACCGGTGCGCGGTAGTAACTTGCCCAAAGTGGTATCTTCCACGAGAACTAAAAAATGAGTGCGGTGATGTAAACGAGACGATCTTAACTTTCTTCCTTGTTTCATTTGTATTGAATACTTTGACACGCTAACTTTGTGAGGAAAAAACTATTAATCGTCATCATCGTCACAATAATCATCATTAAAGTCAATTCGTTTCATGGAAAATGTTTAAAGCAGGGGTTGCACCGATTCCGGACTTTAGTGTAACCGTGGCCATGGTGAGACCCAAACCATTGCTTGCCATGATTTTTAACCTGGTTTTGTCCTAACAATGCTTTCATCAACTGAACATTAGCTCACACCATAAATTGAATTCGAAATGATTTTTTACCCAATAAATTAAAGATGTCACTTATCCTGCAACCCTAACCCTGTAACTTGTTTTAGAATCCCAGTTTTACCGGCTTGTTGACACCACTGACAAGTACCGTGTGACGAAGGTAGAATATGTAGTGAATCCAGTTTTAATGAGGAGATTTCAGAAAGCCCGACAGAAATTGAAGAACTCCCGGGGAGAGAAGATGTCGTATCCGGTTTTGGCATTCCATGGCACAAAAGAAGAAAACATTCATTCTATTTGCAATACTGGATTCAGAGTTCCTGGGGAAGCAAATTTTGAGCATGCCACAGATACCGGTAGGTTGGACTATTTAATTAATTAATTTATTTGTAATAAGCGACTCGTCTTCTAGACTGCTAGCAGTCCCTTCCGAGTCAGTCAAACCGCCCGCTTTAGTCAGTCACGCAAGCGAGCCGAGGGGAGAATGGTGATAGACAGATGTCGCGATAGTCAACGAGAACGCCACAAAGCAGCAATATCATTGGTTGAAAGAGGAAACTGAAATAATCGTGCTGCACTTGCTCCAAATTTTGCATAAGGATTGTTTTTGTTTTCTCTTGGGACCATTGTAAGTCCTAAGAGAAACTGGAAACAATGCATATGCAAAATTTGGAGGGACAAACAAAGAGTACTATGGTAATTTCGGAAATGACCTATTGAGCTATTATCGCAGGGAAAAGGGTCTGGTATGGCCACAGGAAGCCACACAATCTGTTTCTGTAACCGTTAATAATTTTATAATAAACGTATTGGATTGACCGTTTCCTTCTTCGGTAGCGATATATCGATAAATATGTGCCTGGATCAATGCTAGATAAACGTTGTATTTACCTTACCTGCGGTGAACTCTCGTTCTCTCGCCTTAGAAGTGGTATTTTGAGCGATTTTGAAGATTCGAGTTCTCTGTTTGCTGTGCCTCTCAAACACAAGGACAAGGGTGAAGGTGATTTTTGAAGCGCTCCAGCGCCGGGGCGATTTCTCCCCAGAAAATCGTATCTCTCCGCCTTTAAACTTCGCAGGAGAATGGCCGAAAGATTCACGCTTCTTCTCCTACTTCTCGATCGAAAATCCGTCCAAATGGCCCGGAGCTAGCCCTCAAGGAAAATCAAAATCCCATGTCTTCCGAGCGATCAAAGTGCGTAACAAGATTCACGTGTACCAGCCTCAAACCGTCCTGCTGATTGTCCGCTTTTTGATCTTGCTACGCATTTCGACTGCTCGGAGGGTACGGGATTTTAAAGTAAAGTAAAAGTAAAGTAAAGCAACCATATTTAACGTCGATAACTCGTAACAGCAGGAGCTCATCAAGAGGAGCCTCTATCCCCTCTAATTCCTTGAGTCAACCCTTGACGCTGAGATAGCTCTGTTTTGATTGGCTTTTACAACAGTGGGCGTGCTGAATGTCCCAAGGGAGATTGGCTTTTACAACAGTGAGCGTGCTGAATCTCCCAAGGGAGGTGTTCTATAAATAAATCTTCTCGGGAAAGGGTTGACTCCGAGGCCAAGTATGGGAGATAGAGGCTCCTCATTATGAGCTCCTGGTAACAGTAATTCAACTGACAAACCTGAGGTCGACGGTGCGCTCATTTTACTCCCCCCTCTCCATCAGTGCTCCGATTTTCGGGTATTTAAAGTTACTTAGCTACACGGAAAGGAAAGAAGTCGAAACAAGGATGCGAGATCCGGGAATCGAACTCAGGACCTCTTGCACCAAGGCCGCGCACTAACCGACTGTGCCACCCTTGCTCCTAAAATTTTCATTCTGATTTTCTTCGAGCGCTAGCCCCTGGCCGTTTGGATGGATTTTCGATCGAGAAGTACGAGGAGAAGCGTGCATCCTTCGTTTCCTTTTCTTTTTTTTTGTTTTTTGTTTTTGTTTTGTTTTGTTTTGTTTTGTTTTGTTTTTTTTTTTGGGGGGGGGTCCAAATAATTTCCTTTGTACCAAGACAGCCCCCTGCAATTTTTTTTTTCAATAAGTATTTAAGATATGGATCCTAAGAAGAAGTAAGGGTTTCTTTTACTATCTTATGCTTTCTTGTACATATTTTTGCTCCTTTTTTTATCACCGAATCCTCTCACTGAATTCAATCGTCCTTCTTTAATTAATGTTATGTGATGCGATTTAGTCTGCAAGTCAACAGAATTGGCCATTTCCGAGTTCATGTCTGCCTCCTCTTTAAAGCGAGTCTAAGTGCGAAGCATTTCTTGTGTAAATTAGTTTTCATTCATATGTAAATTAGAACTTATTACCATCACAAAAACTTTGCACTTACACTCGCTTTGAAGAGGAGCCAGTTATGAACTCGGAAATGGTCTATTTTCAAGCTTACATCTAGATACCTTTCCCTGCGTAACAAGCAATAGGGAGTTTAAGCAAATCACTACGGATGGTGCTACTAAGGCTGCCGTGACTGCAAAAATCTGGGGAGAGTACGTTTCGGTGGTCTGCTAAATTTTAAGGATAGCAAAGCAAAATACAAGGAAACATGGGCGAAGGAGTTTAAAATCTCTTTTATTTAGTTTCTTACAGTCAAATGGCTTCGCTGAAAGGACGATGGCCGTTGTTCGCCTTGCTAGGACGAACAGATTATTTCTGAGCAAAAGCAAATGCTATACACCTTGTTCAATAACAACAATTTGATGGATGAAATATACAATTTCAGAGACAAATATCTCAAAGAATATCGAGTGAAAAAGACACGTATATCTATACTCAAAGCAGCAAAATAGCATCGTATAGTATCCAGACATAAAACATCTTCACTAAATACTCAAAGCAAACTTAACCGAAGAAAAACAACCTTGTGCTGAACACGAATATTTCACTTGACTCACTTCGCCATTCCAACACCTTTGCCAAAACTTATCGTAAGTTCATAATACGGATTTACAAGCTTATGAGAGGCAATCTCGACATAATCCTTGACTTAAATTGACTTTAAAGGATATAGTATCCAACAGAATTCTTAAAATGCCGAGATGTGCGTTGAAACGGGCCAGAGAAGCGAAATAAACTCGACGTAGTAGCCACTACGGCAAAACATCGCGACTCACGTAGTCAGATTTCATACTATGGCAACAGTCTACTACGGCTGGATGCAACCGACGTACATGCGCAGTGTCTCATTTTGGGAGAAATTTACTTCCGGCAGCCGTATCAGCGCCAGTCGTAGCGATTTGCTTAAAGTCCCTAATAACTGGCACGGTTAATATTTTTCTACGTTTCATTCGTTATTAGGATACTACGGCCGAGGCGTGTACTTCAGCGAGTATCCGTCTTACTCAATGACCTTTATCCGAGGTGCATCAAGGCTCCTTCTATGCCAGGTCCTCCCAGGGAAGGTTTATCGATGTACCAGGCTGATACATGGAGAGCCCCTGGAGATGGGACACGATTCCCACACCTCCCCTAATGGGAAAGAATTGGTCATCTTCAATTCGCATCACATTTTACCATGTTATGTAGTACACTATGGAGAAGCCACGGGAGATTTTAAATACGAAGCAACGGTAGTTTAGATTGAACTATTTGACGCCTGCTCTTTGCCCATTCGCAGATATACCAGGTCATGGAGGAAGTGTGGCCCAGTGGTTAGGGAGCTTGCCTTGAGATCTGGAGACCCGCTCTGACCACTGGTTCAATTTGTTCCTGGTAGTTTTTGCTTCAGTTTCTCAGCTGCACTTGTAAATAGCCAACTAGCTTGCCTCCGGTCAGTTGTTGTTGAATGTTCTGTTTTGTTGGGATTGTGTTTCATCGGCCCTAAAAAGCTTCTATGGGGGAGTGGTCAATTAAGTATGTATTAATGATGAATGGTATATTAAATGAATCATATATGAACTGCGGATATGAAATCAAGTGAAGCTTTGATCTTCGCAGTTATGAACGCAATTTTTGCAATTGCGTAGAGAAGCCTGAAAAATTCAGGACTTCAACGGGGTTTGAACCCGTGACCTCGCGATTGCGGTGGGACGCTCTAACCAACTGAGCTATGAAGCCACTGACGTTGGGAGCTGTCATTTGTAGGTTCTAATGATCCCGTGAGGAATGAATCAATGATGAATGGTATATGAAATGAATCATATATGAAATCATTTGACCAGCTTTCAACGTCAGTGGCTTCATAGCTCAGTTGGTTAGAGCGTCCCACCGCAATCGCGAGGTCACGGGTTCAAACCCCGTTGAAGTCCTGAATTTTTCAGGCTTCTCTACGCAATTGCAAAAATTGCGTTCATAACTGCGAAGATCATAGCTTCACTTAAGTATGTATTGTATTGTATTGTATTGTATTGTATTGTATTGTATTGTATTGTATTGTATTGTATTGTATTGTATTGTATTGTCGATACCAGCTTGATAAACCAACGATATTTACTAGTGTATTCTGTAGATGCATAGGAAATCGTATAAACGTGCTCGTGCATTTCGGCTGTTACTCAGCGGTGTGCAAGGTTGACGAAAGGTCCCAAAACATGACCAAGCACTCGCTGGGTGGCATACAGTCTTTGAACAACTTCGTGTTCACTGGAAGTGGAGAGATCATCGCTCAGGCGAGCCTACAATGTCGGGCCCTGAAAGCTCTTTTCCGCCGCATCGCTGGCGCGTCTCGGTACCCCTCAAGGCCCGACAAACTTACAAGTTCACCACGCGTTCAGTAGTCCTGACATGCTGACTGGTGTCTTCCATGCCCCTTCCAGCACGCGGGAACGGCAGCCTACAGCACCTTCAATGGAGCCTATAGCCGCAGAGGGGATTTAGCCCGAAGAAGAAAATTAAGAAAGTGTGGTCTTCGGCTGCCCAGAGGATGGTTGTACTCACAGCAGCCTTCAGCGAAGCCTTGATGCCAGAAAACACCTTCTGGCGTTAGAGAGACAGTCCACGTACGACGTGATAAAGAAAAAGTAGGCAGAGACGTGCCAGTCAATTTCTGGTAGCAACATGGAAGCAGCTCATCCACCCACACCTGCATCCGCCTCAGTTTCCCATAGCCAGTCGGAAGACCCGGCCAACAGCTGACGAGATAGGGTGGACACTAAAAAAAACCAAAAAGTCTGTTCATTTCATCACCAAAGTGCGCCAATTTTTGCGTGAGGTCTTCCTTCAAGGAGAGAACATTGGGAATAAAGCAACGGTTGAGGATGTAGCTGCACGAATGAGGTACATGCGAACCGCTGTGTTCACCAAAGACGAGTGGCTGACATCTACCTGGATTTCCAGATATTTCAGTAGATTGGCCGCATTAAACAGGGTGGGGCTCTTCATAGAACAGAGGAACCGAGGCCAGCACCAACAGAACCGGTACTCGAGGGAGGAGAAAGCGAAGGTGAGGTGGAAGACCCATAGGTGACTGAAGCTCTCATCATTAGAAGTCGTACAACACGACTTCAAATCAGGAGGAAGCTAAAACTATAACTTTAATTTCAATCAGAGTGTTTATCTGTTTGACTTAGCGAAGAGTAAGTCCCGTCACGTAGTTCACTTATACAATAATAGAGGCCATCATTAAGCCACTGATTGTTATTTTCATCACTTAGGACAAACAAAAGCCTTCGAAATGGTTCTATTTCATTAAAGTTTATGGTGTGTAACCATGTTGCGGTATTTTCTGTCTGTTGCTATGTTATTATCGAATTAGCGCGTTACAATGAAAAAAAATTCACGTGGAAATCCTGTGGTGGAAGAAGTCTTTGCAGTTTTCCTGTGGAATAATTCATTAAGCCACCAAAGACTTTTTTGCAGATAATGTGAGTATGAAGTCCCACCCTTTAGACGGTACGCTCCTCTTTTTGAAGTATGCTCCGCCATTGAAAGATATTTTGGCCTAAACTTTGGGTATTTTAACAGTTTTCACTATTGGGTGTGAGAGTGGTCTTGGCTGAGACGACTTGTGTGATAGGAACTAGTCGTAGAAGAATGAAACGTAGGCAATAGATTGTCTTTGGGTAGGACAACATTCACTGAAAAGTTGAAGAAATCGGTTGAATTCTTATAGCAGTGGAGCTTTATACTTTTGACTATTTTTAGGTGATATTTGTTCATTTTTGTAAAAAAAAAAAAAAAAACAAGGGGGTGGTCAATTCCCCTCGGTTTTGACCAAATTTCCTGTAAAGTTTGACTGAAGTAGTTTTGGGGGACCCCTTCAAACTGGCCAACTTTCATCGAAATCGGTGAGATAGCTTGTACTGCCCCTGCCTGGTCCTCTCATGGATGCACTCTTAAATTTATAGCTTAAAGTAATTTTGGGAGCCAGCCTGCAGGAATTAATGCGCGGCTGCAAAACCTTGGGCTGGTTTTTGTTTTTTTGCTTTTTGCATTTTGGCTAGTTTTGTCATTTGGAGAAGGAAGAATTTTATACTGTTTAGTTAAGAACATCTTATTGTATAGTATTTACAGATTTTCAACTCACAATATCATCCTCTTTTTAAAATCTCTCTTCTAAAAATTTCGCAAATTTCAGCCATGACATTCTTATAAAACATATTCTTTTATAAACTAAAGAGTGTATTAAGAAGCAACTATTTCAAGGACGCTTCGTTCTACATGTGATATCTAGACAGATTACACTGCCTAATGATAACCCTAAAGTAAGAATAATTTTATAAAGTTTCGCTATTAAAATACAGTAGAACGTGTATTTTACCTTCGTTACAAGAGGTCAGTTGAGAGGGCTAATCGAACGATTTCCTGTGATCATATCACTGACACCGCACGTACCAAAGTGAGTTGTTTAGCTTCCCTGTTTTTGTGGCAGAAATCCAAGCGCGTTCTTCCGGGTAGTTTTCACGAACTTCGACTTGTTTGGAACGCGGTAAAGCCTGGTTTCCTTATGATCTAGAACGGTCTGCGACACGGTCGTTATGGTCGGCCGGAAAGTTGAATCTAGTTCCCGTTGCAGATCATATGGAAACCAGGCTTAAAGCACTGTCTCAAGTGATATATCTTCTCAATTGAAACTAGAACTAAGGAGACTAAAATTGTAAAAACCTATGCTAATCTCAGATCTCCAAACACCGGCAGGCTATGATTTCCTTGTTTGGCGATTGCTTGGAATGCGAGGCCGTGCTTCAAGGAGCACTCCTATGTAAATATTTACTTTGAACTAAAGTGTGAGGAAACGTGGAGTACTTTCGCTGCCTCAGTAAACTCGCCGACGGAATAGTTGCGCTGGTATAAAAATTGCCCTAACTAGCAAATTTCTTTACAATATTCCCAACTCGCGCATTTAGAATAAGTATGTAATCGTCACTTCACTGT